>NC_053023.1:340284348-340538748 GCF_003073215.2 Triticum urartu
CAAGGAGGGCCACATGTACCTGTGTCGTGGCTGGGAGCTGTTCTACCATGCGTACGACCTGCGGTAGTGGTACTTCCTTCTCTTCAGGTACGAAGACGACACCACCATGCTCAACATGAAGGGGTTCAACGCGACTATGTGTGACATGCTCAACGCTGACAACGATGATGCCAATACGTTCTGCCTCTTCTTATTCCTCTACATTTGGCTTTGTCTCGGATCGATTGTTAACGGTCATTGTTGCATTTGGATAGGCAATGGGAGCAGCAGCAGCGATACTGGCTACAGCCAAAGTAGCAGCGATTCTGGCTGTAGCAAAAGCAACAACGATTCTGGTTGTAGCAAAAGCAGCAGCGATTCTGGCTGCAGCAAAGACAGCAAGGAGGATGATCCGGACTGGAGTGGGGATGAAGAGGAGCAGAGTGGGCATCAGGCTGAGGATAACCTAGCGATGGTGGTGGCTGACCAAGGGCAAGAGATGGTGCTGGTTGACAATGGGCAAGAGATGGTGGTGGCTCAGGATGACCTAGCGATGGTCGTGCCTGTCCTGCCTGAAGATGGCCTCGCGATGGTGGTGGTGCCTGACAATGACCTCGCGCCAGTGGTGGCACCGGCGATCCCACAGCTGGGTGACATGACCACGCCAATTGTGGTAGAAGACTACATCCCACTGCCTCCACCGCCTCGCCGCTCTTGGTGCATCAGGCTGTGGAAAGAGAAGGAGAATAACAATGAGAACTGAACTATGTCAGGTATGTCAGATCTCCAAAATGATCTATATATACTTAGCTTTGTTTCCTCCGAAATGACATAAGTTAGCTCTAAGTTAGATCTAATATGCTTAGTTACCTATGTTAGCTCTAATATGCTTAGTTACGTATGTTATCTCTAATATGCTAAGTTATCTCTACTATGCTTAGTTTCCTATAGGTTAGCCCCAAAATTAGTTATGTTAGCACAAAATGACCAAGTTTACATAATAAGCTTATAGTCTTCTTCTTCTTCTTCTTCTTCTTCTTCTCCAAAATGACATAAGTTATCTCTAATTTAGCTCTAATATGCTTAGTTCACTCAAAGATGGCATAATTAGCTAGGTTGGCTCCATTTTACCTTAGTTGGCTCTAATATGCTAAGTTATCTCTACCATGCTTAGTTTCCTATAGATTAGCTCCAAAACTACTAATGTTTGCACAAAATGACCAAGTTTACATTATAAGCTTATAGTCTTCTTCTTCTCCAAAATGGCATAAGTTAGCTCTAATATGCTTAGTTCACTCAAAGATGGCATAATTAGCTAGGTTGGCTCCATTGTATCTAAGTTGGCTCTAATATGCTAAGTTATCTCTAACATGCTTAGTTTCCTATAGGTTAGCTCCAAAATTACTTATGTTAGCACAAAATGACCAAGTTTACATAATAAGCTTATAGTCTTCTTCTTCTTCTTCTCCAAAATGACATAAGTTAGCTCTAAGTTAGCTGTAATATACTTACTTTCCTATAGGTTAACTCCAAAATTACTTATGTTAGTACAAAATGACCAAATTTACATAATAAGTTTAGAGTATTCTTCTTATTCTTCTTCTTCTTCTTCTTCTTCTTCTTCTTCTTCTTCTTATTCTTCTAGTATTCTTCTAGTCTTCTTCTTCTTCTTCTTCATTTTCTTCTAGGTTAGCTCCATTTTACTTAAGTATGCTTACTTCTTATAGTCTTCTTCTTCTTCTTCTTCTTCTTCTTCTTCGTTTTCTTCTTCTTCTAAAATCTTGTTTATCATTTTGCTGATTTGATTTAATTCACAGAAGCTTGCATGGATGGGGTGCTTCTTTTCCAATTGAGCTTTTATTTTGTATCAATGAACTTGCATGGTTGGAACTTGTTATATGGATGGATGGATAACAGTGTTGGATGAACAATGTGAAACTTTTGTAATATGTAAGGACGGAACTATATATGTGTTGGTTATGTATGTATATATGATGAAACTTGTGTGTTGGATATGCTTGTTGTGTATATATGTGAATTGCTGTGTATATCTGTGAATTGCTGTCAAATTGAATGAATTAAATTAAAAACAGGGCTGTACAGGCTCTTTGCCGTCAGCTAGCTGACGGCAAAGTTCTTTGCCATCAGCTAGCTAACGGCAAACATGCCACATGGCAGCTACCTGTGATTCCTGGGACTGGCATGTTTGAGCACTTTGCCGTCTGCCAGCGGATGGCAAAGACCTTAGCCTATTTGTCGTCCCCTGGCTGACGGCAAAGCATGCCGTTAACCCCTAACGGCTCTCACCCCACCTCACTACCGTCCACGATCCTTGCCGTCTGCTGGCCACCAACGGCGGACGGCACAATCCTTTGCCGTCCGTTTCCGGGAAGCGGACGGCAAAGAAGGCCTATGCTGGCACGTGTTCATCCGGACAGTTTGCCGTCTACTGGCGGACGGCAAAGAAGTTTGCCATCCGTGATCCACGGCTTTGCCGTCCGTCATGGCGGATGGCAAAGAAGCTGATTCCAGTAGTGTTAGCGAAAGCTTTAGTTGAAATATAACCCAAGATAACTCCAATGAAGAGATTGATGGATTTAAAACACCTCGTTCTTGACAACATGTGAATCGTGAAACAAGAATGGAAATTGTCAAGAATGATATAACGCCATCTCGAAAGATAAGTTAGAAAGAATTGCTCTTTGGAATGCAAGATGAAGAATGCTTGTACTCCTCAAAACAAAACACATGTTGAGCACCATAGTCAATTTTGAGTATAGCTTGGTTGATCATAACTTCGAGAGAAATCTGGAAGAACAATTGAAAAATTAAAAGAATCCTTGACGAACCACCATGCAGAGCCTGCATGAAGAACTCTGGTAATAAAGAATGATCAAACAAAAGGAAAGCTGAAAAGAACTTTGGTAATAAAAGGATGATAGGAAGAAAGAGAAGTTGAAAACACAAGGTGAAGCCTTGCGATTATTTAGATGGAGCTTCGCGACGAGATAATGCGGAAGAACTTGGAACTCCAGAAAAGAAAAGATGAAGCATCTCGAACAAGAAATGTGACTTGAAGAACAAGTCTGGAAAGGAGAAACTAGATCACTTGGAGGAAACAATAATAAGAAATACATTATGCGTATCCTTCATCAATTTGAATTGATGACAAGCAACGGATTTGGCATACTACTTATTTTCGTAGAAAGGATTGAGTTAGACATAGCGCAAACTTGAGAAGGTCTTCAACGAACCACTGGTAGGATTTGGGAAGAATGAATGAATTGATACGGTAACAAAGGAAGAGGAATCTTGAACGAACCACCGTAAGAATTGAAAAAGAAAGTGGCAAAGGCTCAACTCACTGGGAAGAATTGGAAAACGAGTAAAGATACTTGAGAGAATTTAGATACAAGTGAACGAAGAGATCCCGAGCTGATTTAAGAATACTTTAATGATGCACCGGTAAGATTTGGAGATGAATGGAGAAACAACAATTCAGGAGAATTGTTGAGCTAGAGTTGAAAGGTGAAAACGAATAAAATTCTAAGATGATGGGCTCCAGAGAATCAAACTGAAAAGACTCCTGAATTGCTCTAGATGGGTGAAAAGAATTCTCATGATCGAAAACAACTATGACAGGATGACATCAAGCTTGAACTACGCATCTTGAAGAGAATGGATAAAGATTTAAGAGAAAATCTTCTTCGGTCTTCAAATGCAGAGAATGACGATGAGAAACACCACCATGAAATGTTGAGATACTCCCGGAGAATGAAAAAAAAAGAGGTTGATCCAACAATGAAAAATAATTTGAAATCGATCTTGGAAAACATCAGACTGATGAGATTCATTCTTACGTCAAACTTCGAAAAGAATTTGGGAATAGCTCCGGGAAAATTAGAAGAGTCAGGTAAGATCCTGGGAAAAGACTTGTGGGTTAGGGCCCACTCAAGAGAAACACCGTTGAAATGATTTTTAATAAATATTGCACCGGTTGAATTAAATGGTCGAATGAGATAACAACCTCGAAATAACTTGAATGGATTTAGAATGGAAACATGAAGCTTCTGTCAACACTTCGGATATGAATTCGCAGAGGTGAATAAATAAGAGAGCCTTGGATAAGAAATTAACATGGGAAAAATATGTGAAACCAAAGGAAGATATATGATCAACACCGAAGCTTGAATTAATCCAGTAGAGAAGAAAAGAAAACAAAGAATAATAAACTCGAAGTTCCCTTAGTATCTTCCGGAGAATCATCGGATAAGAACATATAAGAAAAAATAATGGAGAGACTTCACATCAATAAGATGGATACTTGGTTAAGACATCTTAGTCCTTGAAGAAATAGGGTGGGAGCATGGCTAAAACAAATGCAACATGGGACGGATGAAACAAACACCGTTGCAAAGAATTGAGAATTCATCTCGCAAATGTTGAAATGATCGGATCCACTTGAAGAGAAGCACGCTGGTTGGAAATGAATTGGCAGGACCATCTCAATGATCAAGAAGGATTAGTACCCCCACAAAATATGAGAACACCGCTTAGAAAGAGGCATGGAATCAACATTTGACTTCGAAGCAACTCGAATACCACAATCAAAACAAAACAAGGATTTGGCTTGCAGAATAAGCCGGAAACAAACATATGATAGATCCCATATCATAGCATGTGTCTGTTGGAAAGATATCCTATGTGATACTTGAATTTCCACCTGAAAAATCCCAAAACTTTCTGGTTATGCAATCTGGTGCTAGGGATATAGGGAGGCATCATATATATCACACAACTAACAAGCCCTACGCTCCAACTATATCCATCCGTCAACACATAATCAAGAAAACTCCAGAAATCGTGTACCTCAACCTTCGAAAAGCATTCGTTATGCGAGTTATGGCAATACTCCCGAACTCCCGCCCCAGTACTGGGTAGCGTCAAGGTTATCTCACCAACAACTGCATAAAAGAGATTTTTTATGTCGGCGAACTCAAGTATTCTAGAACTGCAACGATAAAATTATGACGACACACCTCGAAGCTCAACTCCCCGGGACACTGCCACAACCCCTAAATGTCAGGAGGCACCAAGAACAATGTTCTCGTCACAAGAATATCATAATGATCCCAAGATACCCGTGTGATCCTAAAACAAATCATGATATTTGAGGAGAGAAAAGTCAAAACATCTACGTCAGGAGACCTCACCAGAGTGACGAAGGGACTGAGGATTAAAAAGATTCCTACTCTACGATATAGATTATCCTAAGACTCAAAACATTTTTGTTCTAGACTCAACAACGTCAGCGATTTGATCAAGCAGGGGGCTCCTAAGTCGGGGATGGATCTTATTACCAACTTGTAACGCCCACGATGCGGGCTATAGCTCCCACATGTCGAGGCACGACTTAGAGGCATAACCGCATAGTGGTTTTGTCTCAAGAAGGGTCATCTTCACAACATCCCTTGTAATGAACAAGAAATGGATAAATAGAGTTGGCTTACACTGTCCACGTCACACAATATTCAAATAAGTCATACAACATTAGAGTACAATCATAGTCGGACTACGGACAACCAAATGAAAAAGGAGGATAAACCCCAATGCTAGATCACCGATCGTCCCAATTGGGCTCCACTACTAATCATCAGGAAACGGCACATCATAACGACCAAGGTCCTCGTCGAACTCCCACTTGGGTTTGGTAGCATCACCAGCACTGGTATCATCGGCACCTGCAATTGTTTTGGAAGTATCTGTGTGTCACGGGGACTCATCAATCTCACACCCATGAGATCGAGACTATTTAAGCTTATGGGTTGGATAAGGTAATGAGGTGGAGCTGCAGCAAGCGCTAAGCAAGTATGGTGGCTAACATACGGAAATAAGAGTTAGATGAGAAGCTACGCAACGGTCGTGAAGCTAGAAGTGGTCAAGAAGTGATCTTGAAACTACTTATGTTCAAACATAACCCAAGACCGTGTTCACTTCACAGACACCGCCGAAAAGAGACCATCACGGTTACACACGCGGTTGATACATTAAAATTAAGTCAAGTGTCAAGTTGTGTACAATCGGATATTAACAAATTCCCATCTGCCACATAACCGCGGGCAAGGCTCTCGAAAGTTTATTCCCTGCACGGGTGTCCCAACTTAGCCCATCACAAGCTCTCACGGTTAACGAAGGATACTCCTTCTCCTAGATAGACCCGATCAGTCTCGGAATCCCGGTTACAAGACATTTCGACAATGGTAAAACAAGACCAGCAAAGCCACCCGAATGTGCCAACAAATCCTGATAAGAGTTGCACATATCTCGTTCTCAGGGCACACCGGATAGGTCAAGCAAAGAGTAAAACCTGTCCTCAAGTTTCCCCGAGGTGGCCCCGCAGGCTGCCCAGTTCGGACCAACACTCAGAGGAGCACTGGCCTGGGGGGTTAAAATAAAGATGACCCTCGCGTCTGCAGAACCCAAGGGAAAGTTATAGGTTGTTAGGCAAATGTAAAACCAAAGGTTGGGCCTTGCTGGAGGAGTTTTATTCAAGGCGAACTGTCAAGGGGTCCCATAACCCCAACTGTGTAAGGAACGCAAAATCAAGGAACATAACACCGGTATGACGGAAACTAAGGCGGCAAGAGGGGAACAAAACACCAGGCATAAGGCCGAGCCTTCCACCCTTTACGAAGTATATAGATGCATTAATTAAATAAGAGATAAGGTGATATCCCAGCATATCCATGTTCCAAGATGGAACAAACTTCAACTTCACCTGCAACTAACAATGCTATAAGAGGGGCTGAGCAAAAGCGGTAACATAGCCAAACAACGGTTTGCTAGGAAGGTGGGTTAGAGGCTTGACATGGCAATATGGGAGGCATGATATAACAAGTGGTAGGTAGCGCGACAGAGCGATAGAACGAACAACTAGCAAGCAAAGATAGAAGTGATATCGAGGGTATGGTCATCTTGCTTGAGATCCCTCAAGGAAGAAGAATGGGTCCATGAAGAAGGCAAACGGACGCAGTCGAACGAATCCCATATTGGTTAACGAGAGAAGCAAACCGGAAAGAAGCAAGCCACATGGTAAACACATAAGCATAAACATGGCATGGTGCACAACCAAGGATGATACATGTCCGGTTTAAATATGCATGGCCTGGCAAAGTGCACAAACAAAACTACAAGTTAAGTGGAGCTCAACACATAACAAGATGCATGTTGACGAAACACCACATTCGATTATTTAGTTCACTCCCGGTTAGGTACTCAACAATAGTAAATGTTGGATAACATGGCAAGAGGTGAGGCAAATGCAAACTACACATCTAGACAAGTTTAAATGAGGCCGGAAGAACAAACAACAATTCCGGAAGATTCCCATATGCATATTTTAGAGTTGGTACTGTTCTGCCATAAATCATAATTTAGAGTTATTAAACATGAAAAATAATGTCACCATGTTAAACTATGCATTTTTCCACCCCATTTACATATGAATTTTATTTAAATCCGCGCTACAGTTAACTCGTTATGAATTAAATCATTTTAACATGCCAAATATGCAAATTATATGCAAACAACATTTTAAACATGGATGAAAGTTGGAAATTATGAAACTAGACAAAATTCTAAGCATTTTACATATATAATATTTTTACAAATTATGCATGGTTCAAGGGTTATTAACTGCATGAAGAACAGGGGTTTTCAGTAAAATAGTAAATCCTGGGATAATTGCTAAATTCGCAGATCTGGGAAAATATGTCTATTGGCTGAAACTCCTAGAACTAGGCCAGCTACTGCACGCGCTGCACACGGGTGGGCTTCGGTGGGCGTCTCACCTCGGGCCAGATCTGCCTGCTGGTGGAGAGGGGGCGGCTGGGCCAGAGGTGCGCTGGGCCTTGGCGGTGCTGCGGATGAGGCGGCCCACAAGCGGGCGATGCACGCGAACAAGATTGCAGCGCTCGAGCTAATGCTAGACATAGAGGAAGCAGGGGAACTTGGCGCGGCAGAATTCTCCAGCGAAGAAGCAGCGGTACCAGGAACTCTACGTGGCGGCGATTGCTTGTAGGGGAGGTCCAGGACGGCGGGATCCGGCCAGGAACGGGCGACCTAGCGGAGGCCGGCCAGATCTGGAGCGAGTGGTGGCGGCTTGAGGCGTCGGCGCGGGCAGAACACAACGAGGCCATGGCACTGCTGAGGGATGGGTTCGGGCGCTGCTGCGGGGAGCTCCTCTCCTGTGTGGCGCGGCGGGGGGACTTGGCAGCAGGGTCTTGAGGCTCTGGCAGCGAGGTTCGAAGGGGGAAGCAGGGAAGCAGCGGCGGCGACAGGGACTTGGATGAGGACAGAGCAGGAACAGGGATCTCCGGTGGCGGTGGAGCTTGGCAAGGCGGCGACCGAGCGACGAACTAGAGGAGGTGCTCAGGTGGCTCGGCGGCTTGGCGTCCATGGGAGCTGCTGGTCGCTGGTGACGTCGGGCGAGGAAGGAGGCCGCAGAGGAACATCGGTGGCCGGCCAGTGCTCGAGTCGTTGGGGCCTCGAGCGCGCGAGTCTGTTTCCGAGGAGCTCGGGATGGAGGGGTCGAGAGGGGCTCCTGATTGGTGGGTTTGGATCGGGAGGGATCCTGAGGAGAGAGTGGCGGAGGGTGAGGAAAATGAGGGAGTTTTTCTAGGGTTAGGTAGGTTTACACTGACTATATAGTAGGTGGGTTTTTGGTTAGGGTTGACCCGTCCCTCTGATCGTAATCGGGCGGTCGAGAAAAATAGGCTAGGGAGTCCAATAAATAAGATGAAGATATTTTCCAGATGTTTGGGGATGATCCGGAGCAAACGGTGATGACTGCCTGGGTCTGGTTCGGGTAAGTTTTGGACACGCACGAGGGGGGGGGGTCTGTGCACAGTACAAAGAGATTCCGGATTTAAGCAAGAGGGAAAACGAAGAACAAGGTTGGTCTTGGAATGGTCACGAAAGCAAGGGGGGACGCGACAACTACGAGCAGATGCAAGTTTTGAAAAATGACGGCAATGAAGTGCTGATATAATGCGGATGATGCAATGATGAAATTCCACAAGCAAATAAATAACAGAGCTGACACGCAAAACATGGAAGGCATTTGGAGCGCCGGTCTCGGGGCATCACACATGGCCTGGCCACCATGGCCGTGACTTGAGTGGTGCAGGGTGCCGCCTCCTCCTCCAGGGCCTTACGCTTGGGCATGCAAGGGCAGCGGGTAGCCTGGGGGAGGCCGCTCGTGCCAGGGCCTCGTGCCCTCGTGCCTCACGACGATGCCGAGGGGGCGGGCCAATCTCTTCTTTGGCGGAACTGGCCCCCTCTCTTCACGAGGGGCCCTTCCTTTCACAATGGCGGAGAATCTCCTTATCGGCACCATGGATGTCACAGCAAGACGGCGAAGCGAGGAGAAAGAAGAAGAAGTAGACGAAGCGGAGGAGGAGATGAGCAACAGGGGCTCCGCCCCTCTCCTCACTTATAGCCAGAAGGAGGCCAACCGCCAGCTTCCACGATCACAGGTAATGATGCTCTCTCTTCAGCATGCAGCAGGGTCTCGTCAAGTCGAACGGTTGCTGAGGCAGCGTGGGGAAGTGGACGCGCCCGCGTTCCACCAGTCGCCATGAGTTAGTCAAGGCCGCAGGCGGTTGGGGCCCGCGGTGCTCCGCACTTTCCCTTTGTCCTCGCCTCGAAGCCAAGCTTGAGCGTGCCTTGGGCCCGGGGGCTACTGTCGGCGTTCTGGGACCGGGGGTGCCTAGACTTGCCTGCCTGCGGGCTTGAGCGTGGCTCCATGAATGGCCTGGTACAGCCCATCTTCAGCAGCAGCAGCTCAAGACCCTCACGAGGATAACGACGCCAAGACCTCCCTTAGTGTAGGCTCACTAGGCTGGCTCCCAAGGAGCAGAGATCTCTATGCAAGGGGCACCTCACGAGGTTCACATGACGTGAGGCATGACGACCAAGGCCAGGCTGGCGCCAGCATGCGCAGTGTACTAGTTTCCTCTTTCGTGCTAAAGTGGCAGGCGCAGGCGAGGAATCCCGACGCATCAGGCAAAGGTTTCCATATCGGTGCAACAAGACCAAGACCAACAGGACGACAGGATGGAGGTCACCACGGAGCCCACTGCAGCATCACCACCAGAGCCTTTGGCAGGCGAAGACCACCTTTTGTTAGGATAGCTTGTACTAGTTGTCCCCCTTCAAACCTAGTTGTTGTGGGATCCCATCCCGCCTAAAACATTTCGGAAGAGGACTAGGGCCTCTATAAATAGGACTAGCCACCACCATAGGGAGGGGGAGACCCACCTTGGATCGGATCCATTCCATCCTCACATCCAGAACTAGCCAAGTTCAAGAACATCTCTCCTCCTGAGGCTGTTCGTCCATTGTACTAGTTCATCCTTAGCCCTGAGGCAATCCACCAACACCACACTGGAGTAGGGTATTACACCGCAGGTGGCCCGAACCAGTATAAACCCTTGTGTCTCTTGATCCTTGGGATCGTCGAGGTAGGCCGTGAGATCGTTGAGCGAGCAAACTAGGGAGAGAGTGTTCTTCGTGCGCACCCCAGAGTTCGAACCTCAAGGGTTAGCCAGAACCAGCAATCCGACACAAGGTGTGCGACAACAACAGGGGGCAGGAAGGGGTTGCAGGGTCTCTCCTATGGGTTTGCCTCGTGTGCGGTGTTCCTGGTGGACACGTGATCGAGTAGGGCGCCTGGTCGAGTTAGGTTCGGCCTCAGTGTGCGTGCGGCACGGCTGCGCGGTGTCCGGCTCGGTGGAGAGAACAAACAGGGGCGCGTGACCCGCTGTTAGCGGCTGAGGTGAGGGGTGGGCTGGCGGCGGCGTACCGCTTCGGGAGAATTGGGCTGGGAAGGGGAGATGGATGGGCCGCGGCGCAGCGCTGCGTGCTGCTTCGTCTTTGTTTTTTTGTTTTTTAACAAAAAACCACAACAGTTAAATAACTAAAATAAAGACACCAAGATAACATATAAATAAAAAATACATAGACACCAGGATAACATTATACATAGACACTAATATAAACTACAGGAACACTAGTTCCTACTGTAATGCAATTATCAAAAATAGTTTTTATGCAATAGGCCAAACATATCAGATGAACTGGCAATAATATTCTAGACATTATGAACATTTTGAAAATAGGGGAGAAGTCATGTTATCTCCACTCCAATAAATTGCCTTTAGTCGCATAATGATTTGAATATTCTGAAAAATAAAATGATGCCATAAAAATTTGAGATGCATCTGAATGTTCTAATAACATACTAATTTAGGAAAATTGGGATGTTACAAACCTGCCCCCCCCCCTCAAGATGGGTCTCTCCCTCGAGATTCGGGTTGGCTAGCAAATAGGTGTGGGTGATCCTACCTGAGATCTTCCCCTCATTCCCAGGTAGCTTCCTAATCTATGTGATGATCCCACAGGACCTAGCATAACTTGATTGTCTTGGGTCAAGTAACTCTCTCTGCTATCTCTAGAATCTTAATAGGCTTCTCCTCATATGTCAATTCACTCTCTAGCTGAATTCCCTTGAGTGGCACCGTATCCCTCAATGGAACATCCATCACCATCTCTGCATGGCGCTTCTTCAACTTGGACACATGGAACACAATATAAACTCCAGACAAAGATTCAGGCAACTCCAGCTGATAAGCTACCTCTCCTCTATGCTCCAAGATCTTGTAAGGCCCCAGAAAACATGGTGCTAATACCTTTGATTCCAAATATCTTAATTCCATGAAGTGGTGAAACTCGAAGGTATGCGCGGTCTCCTACCTCATATGTCACCTCCTTACGTTTTGCATCTGCATAACTCTTCTGTCTGGACTTTGCTATCTTCAGCCTATCATGAGTCAGCTTGACCTTCTCCCCATCATCTCTGATCAAGTCTGGTCCAAAGAACTGGCACTCTCCAACCTCATCCCACATAAATGGTGCTCTGCACTTCCTACCATACAATACCTCAAAGGGTGCCATCTACATACTAGCCTGATAACTGTTATTATATGAGAACTCTGCATAAGGTAAATTATCATCCCAACTGGACCCATAGTACAAAGCACTAGCTCTCAACATATCCTCCAAAATATGATTTACCCTCTCTGCTTGCCCATCTGTCCGTGGATGGAAAGATGTACTGAACTCCAGCCTGGTGCCCAAGGATTCATGCAACTGACGCCAAAATTTGGATGTCAACTGAGTACCTCTATCAGACACTACCTTCCTTGGAACTCCCTGCAGACAAACAATTTTAGACATATAAATCTTTGCTAGCTGAGCACTGGAATAAGTAGTTTTTACCGAGATGAAGTGAGCAAGTTTAGTTAAACGATCAACAACCACCCAAATAGAATCATAACCTGATCGAGTCCTGGGTAAACCTGTAATGAAGTCCATACCAATCCCATCCCACTTTCAATCAGATATAGGCAATGGCTGTTACAAACCTATTGGTCTGTAATGTTCTGCTTTAACTCTGTGGCACACATCACATGTGTAACATCCCGGATGTAACATTCCATATTTGTAACTCCAACTCTTGCCATTTCCGGCCATGTTATATTTCATATCCTCCGTGGTTGGGTTTTGTCTTCGATTTGCATTTTGGTCATGTCATGCATTTGATATCATGTCATCATGTGCATCTCTTTTGCATTCGTGTTCGTCTCATGCATCCGGTCATTTTCCCCGTTGTCTGTTTCAGAATCCAACACTCACGCATGCACCCATTGCACCCCTCAGATCTCGTTTCGTGAGCGGAAGAAAAACGTTCTCGGAATGCACCAAGATTTGTCGAGTGGCCTTGGTACATCACCGTTAGGCCGCCTGTCAAATCTCGTTCCATTTGGAGGTCGTTTGGTACCCCAACGGTTAACCATGTAACCGCCAAAACCCCTCTCTTTTTGCAGCCCACCACCCCTCCAAAACAGCCCACTAGCCCATCTAAACCCACTCCATGCTCTCAGCGGATCACGATCGTGTGGGCGAAAACTGCACATCATTTGGACTCTCCTAACTCCCTCTACCTATATAAACACCTGCTCCCTTCCAAATCTGGGTACAAAACCCTAGCTCCCCCTCTCCCGCCGCCACCGGACACGTCCACCACCGCGCCCGGACCAACCAGGGGCCACCACGTGGCGCGCCGACCACTCCACTGCACCCCTCCACCGCTGGCACGCCGAATCCCAGGGTAGGCCCTCCCCAGCCAGCTCGCCCGCGCCGCCGCCTCCCGCACGCCGCCGGCCTCCTCTCTCTGTTCTCGCGCCGCCGGCCCGCCTGGCCCGAGGCAGGCCCGCCCGGGCCCGTGAACACCGTCGCCCACCCCGCGCACCTCACCGCCCTGCGGCCATCACCGTGCCGCCGCCTGCGCGCCTCGCCGCCCTGCCGCTGTCGCCACGCCGCCGCCAAGCCGCCCTACTACCATCGTCACGCCGCTGCAAGCAGCACCGCCATCGGAGCCCCTCCGCCGCCTCCTTCCGGTCAGATCCGGACGGGAACGGAGCTTCCCCGCCCGACCCGCCAACCCTCGCATCGCCGGACTTCTTCGAGCTCGCCGGAGTTGACTCACTTTGCCTGCCGCGCGAAGAACCCTAGATTTGAGGTTGACTTTTTCTGCTATGTCCCAGTAAATTTCATCTCATGTGTGCCTCTTTGACCTTCCATAACTCCATGCTCGTGGCTGCGTTTTGCGTGCATGATATACCGAACTATTCATCTCGTGATGCTCTACATGCTATTGTCTTTTGCATGCATGTTACTGTCCATATTGATGCCCTAATATTTGTTGCAAAAGTGCTAAATGATGTTATCTGCTGGAAAATATCATAACTTGCTGATTTGTCTTTTTCATAGCATTTTGTGTGCATATCTTTTGATCATCATGTCTACATGTTTTAGGGGCATCTTCATGCCATCTTTATAGTTGTGCAATCTTTTTTTGTTTTTATGTGCCCTGTGGTGACTAGCACAAGCATGCAAATTAGGCCACTTGATGTTGCTGTTTTCAGCTACTTAGTTTTTTCTACTAAGTATTTTCCTATTACATTATGTTGCTATGTTGACTTGTTGCCACAAGCAAATCCATGCATATTTTGATGAAGTTCAGTAATTGTGTTTTAAACATATGTTTATGCTCTTTACATTCATGCCTCTGGTTGTAATTATGGGGTACTGTAGCTTGTCATTACCATGCTCTCCTCTTGCTAAATATTATTGTTGTCAGTTTGTTAATGGGAAGTGCATTTTTGCCATGTGTTTTGCTAGTGATACATGCACCCTATGACTATGCTATTGTCATTTTCAGCTAGATAAATGTGTCTTCTTACTGTTGGTAGCCTTGTGATGCCATGTAATGCTTCATGGTGAGTGGCACAAGCTCGCAAAGTTGCTATCATGAATCTGTTTCTGCCATGCCATGTTTTTCTACCAAGTCTGAATCTGTTCATATCACTTGCCATGATTGCATTAATGTTACCATCTTTTCTGTGCATCTTTTCTCAAGTTCAGTAAGGGAGTTTTTTTTTCATTGCCTTTAGTACTAGCATGCCAGGCTCAAGTTTGCCATGTAATGATCCTGTACCATGTAGTTTACTAGCTCTAAACATTTCTATCTGATGTTGTTTATGCCATGTTTAATATTTTCACTATGTCTGTGAAACTTTTGTCATTTACATTTTTGCCATGCTGTTTTAGACTTGTTCTAGTGAGTTCTAGCAGGTGCTCAATGTTCATGATTTGTAGAGATTCACTTGTACTCTAGTGGCCTGTGATTTGTTTTTATGTTGGAGTGTTGTAGCATATTTTCATGATGCATCTTAAGTGCTATGTTGCTGTCAAGAACATTTTTACCTTGTTCTTGTTTTGCTCATCATTTGCAAACCGTGCATCCGTTTCCTGTGATCTTTATATCGATTTCGACCGAAATCTCCTAACCTTTCCAGTGGCATGCTTGGTTTGCCCATTTGATGCCATGATCATCTTTTCCCTTTAGGAGTACCCATATGCATTGCACATTATATCTTGCATCCCATGGCATGTCTTGCATCATGTTGCTTGTGCATTGCATCGTGATTGATTGTTGTTTCGTTGTTTGTGTTCTTGCTTTGGGTAGAGCTGGGAGACGAGTTCGTGAACAATGATCCTGTCGAGTATGTTTACGAGGAGCAAGCTTTCGACAACCTTGAGAACTTTGCAGGCAAGATGATCATTACCCCCAATATGACTTCTGTCTGTGCTTGCTAGTTGTTCATTTTATTGCTATGTTGCGCTACCTACCACTTGTTTATCAAGCCTCCCATATTGCCATGTCAAGCCTCTAACCCACCTTCCTACCAAATCGTTGTTTGGCTATGTTATCGCTTTTGCTCAGCCCCTCTTATAGCGTTGCTAGTTGTAGGTGCAGTGCACGTTGTTCCATGTTGGAACATGGATATATTGGGATATCACAATATCTCTTATTTAATTAATGCATATATATACTTGGCAAAGGTAGGAAGGCTTGGCATTTTTCTCGGTGTTTTGTTCCACTCTTGCCGCCTTAGTTTCTATTAAACCAGTGTTATGTTCCTTAATTTTGCATTCCTTAAGCGGTTGGGGTTATGGTACCCCCTTGACAGTTTGCTTTGAATAAAACATCTCTAGAAAGGCCCAACCTTGGTTTTACCATTTGCCTAATAACAACTAAAATTTTCCTAGGGAGTAATTAACCTGAGGATTTTTAATCAACCCGCCCGGGCCACTGCTCCTCTGAGTGTTGGTCCGAACAAGGCAGCTTGCGAGGCCACCTCAGGGAAACTCGAGTGATGGTTTTACTCGTAGCTTGTCCCATCCGGTGTGCCCTAAGAACGAGATATGTGCAGCTCCTATCGGCATTTGTCGGCACATTCAGGCGGTCTTGATGGTCTTGTTTTACCATTGCCGAAATGTCCTGTAACCAGGATTCCAAGACTGGTCGGGTTATTCTGGGAGAAGGAATATCCTTCGTTGATCGTGAGAGCTTGTGATGGGCTAAGTTGGGACACCCCTGCAAGGTATACACTTTCGAGAGCCATGCCCGCGGTTATGTGGTAGATGGGAATTTGTTAATATTCGGTTGTAGAGAAATTGACACTTGACTAAATTAAAATACACCAACCACTTGTGTAACCGTGATAGTCTTTTTTGACGAGGTTCGGGAAGTGAACATGGTTGGGTTATGTATGAACGTAAGTAGTTCAGGATCACTTCCTGATCACTTCTAGCTCTACGTTCGTTGTGTAGTTTCTCATCTTACTCTTGTACTCCTAAGTTGGCCACCATATTTTCTTAGAGCTTGGTGCAACTCCACCTTATAACCACATGCTACCCTTAAGCTTAAATAGTCTTGATCTTGCGGGTTTTGAGACTGATGACTCCTGGTGACTCATAGATACTACCAAAATAGTTGCAGGTGCCGATGATAACACTGCAGGTGATGCCACTAAGCTCAAGTGGGAGTTCAACGAAGATCTTGGCCATTGCTATGTTTCCTTTCCGGATGATCAGTATTGATGCCCAGTTGGGATGATCGGGATTTTGCATTTGGGGTTGTCTTCTTTTCATTTGTATTCATCTGTAGTCGGAGCTTGTGTGTACTCTGTTTAATGTATGAATTATTTAATCATTGTGTGATGTGGCAATTGTATGCCAACTATTTACTTCCTTGTTCTTGTACATGGGATTGTGTGAAGATGACCCTTCTTGCGATAATACCAAAATGCGGTTATGCTTCTAAGTCATGCCTCGATATGTGGGAGATATAGCCGCATCTTGGGTGTTACAAGTTGGTAATCAGACCCATCCCGAATTAGGAGCCCCCTCTTGATCGAACCGCTAATTTTATTGATTCTAGATCAAAATTGTTTTGAGTCTTAGGATTATATATCGGAGAGTAGGATTCTTTTTAATCCCCAGCTCCCTTCGTCGCTCTGGTAAGGACTCCTGACGTAGATGTTTCAACTTTCCTCTCCTCATTTTCACTAAATAAATTAGGATCACATGGGTATCTTGTGATTGTTCCGGTATTCTTGTGACGAGAACATTCTTCTTGGTTCCTCCTGACATTTAGGGGTTGTGGTAGTGTCCCGGGGAGTTGAGCTCCGAGGTGTTGTCGTCACAATTTTATCGTTGCAGTTCTGCAATACTTCAGTTCGCCGACATCGAAAATATCTTTTATGCAGTTAGTGGTAAGATAACCTCGACGCCACCTAGTACTAGGGAGGGAGTTCGGGAGTATTGTCACAGCTCGTATAACGGATGCTTTTCGAATGTTGTGGTACATGATTTCTGGAGTTTTCTTGGTTATGTGTTAACGGATGGATACAGTTAGAGCATAGAGCTTGTTAGTTGTGTGATATATATTGTGCCTCCCTGTATCCCCAGCACCAGATTGGATAGCCAGAAAGTTTTGGGAGTTAATATGTGGGAATTCAAGTAGCTCTTAGTTATTCTTCCGGTGGATAATTGGTATGGGATTGGGTGATCCTTACCACTTATTTGTTTCAGTCGTTCCTTGTTGTTTCTTTCATCAATCTCTGTTCAAGTGCCTTCTCAACTTAATGGTCATGTATTGTTAAGTTTGGAATTCATTTGTTCTATCTCTGTCAGAATGTTTATTGTGAAGACTTGATGTTGCAATTTCTATCCATTGATTCAGCTTGTCTATCTGTCTATCATGGTTCTATCGGATGTCACCCTCTTTAGGATGGCTCCTCCAACGTGTCTGAATATGTAACGCAATGATGGGGATCAAGCGAACCCTCCACCTCCGCCACCTCCTCCGCCTCTGGAGGCATGGCAAGCTGTCATGGTGGCCACCAATGCCAATACCCAGATGCTTTTGCAACTCTTGCAAGAGCGCAACCAAGGCCAAGGCAACCAAGGAAATCAAGGCCAAGGGAAATTCAACAATGAGCCTCAGTTTACTACCGTCAACCAGTTTCTTGCAAATCAGCCAATGTCTTTCAGCAATTGTGCCGAGGCCATGGACACCGATGATTGGCTCGTGGACATCAACAAGCATTTTGAATGTAGCAATGTCAGGCCTGAGGACTACGTCAAGTTTGCTTTTTTCAGCTCAAGGACCAAGCAGCTGATTGGTATCAGCAGTACAAAGATTCCAGAGGGGGTCGAGTGATTACATGGGATGATTTCTTCCGGGACTTCCAAGCTCATCACATTCCTACAAGTGTTTTTGAGAGAAAGCATGAGGAATTCCGCAATCTCATGCAAGGAATCATGTCCGTGTATCAATACAACATCCAGTTTCAGAAGCTTGCTCGCCTCGCAAGGCAGGACACTACTAATGAAAAGAGCATGATCTATCACTTCAGGGGTGGCCCCGGAGAGGATCTGCAGTTAGCTCTCGTTCTTGTTGAGCCTACATAGTTCGATCAGTTCTACAACATGGCCCTCAAGCAAGAGCTGCTCAACTCAAGTGTGAGGCTTCAAAGAAGAGAATCAGGGATGTAGTCCAGTCTTCTTCTTCCTCACAAGTGGCAGCTAAACAACAGAAGTTCTGGCTTCCTTTGCCTCCTCCGTATCGTAAGCCCTACCAGCATAAGAACAAAGGTGGCCATGGTTCTTCCCACCGACCCAACCCAGGCTATCAGAACAAGTCTTAGACTCAGGACCCGAGGACAGGTGGTCCTCCTCCTCCTTATGATCGTCCTCTCTCAAAGGTTACTTGCAAAAAGTGTGGTCAAAAATGTCACTATGCAAACAAGTGCTTCAACCAAAGGCGCCTTCCGCCTCCTCCTCTAGTTTTGAGGTCTTCAAGCAATGTAGTTGTCAAGCACAATCCCGTGTCTGCAAGGGTGAACATGATGAATTCAGCTCAAGCCGAGGATTCTTCAGAAGTGATCATGGGTAACCTCCCAGTTAATGATATTCCTGCAAAAGTTTTATTTCATTCTAGTGCATCACATTCTTCCATGTTGTATCCATTTGCATCGAAGCACAATTTTGACACAGAGGCATTACCTAGAGCATTGCAAGTTGTTTCTCCGGCTAAGCATTTGAGCTCTAGTATGTTGGGTCCGAATGTCGATATCACGATGGGCAATTATAAATTTCTGGCTTCCCCAATTGCTCTTGGCGACTCTGATATTGATCTCATTCTCGGCATGGATTGGCTTTCTAAGCACAAGGCCTTTCTTGATTGTGCTGCCAGGGCGATTAAATTGACACACTCTTCTGACGATGTGATCATCTATGCCGCTCGTGATGAAACCATCCGGTTATTCTCTCTCAATGAGATGGGCGAGTTAGACGCTATTTCTCAGATCCCAGTTGTTTGTGAGTATCAAGATGTCTTTCCAGAAGAGCTTCCTGGTATGCCTCCTCACCGGCCAGTGGAGTTCGTTATCGATCTTGAGCCCGGTACAGAACTCGTTTGCAAGTGCCCATACAAGCTTGGGCGGAAAGAGCTGAAAGAATTGAAGAAACAGCTCGATGAACAAGAGCGTTTGGTTCTGATCAGACCAAGTTCATCTCTGTGGGGTTGTGGTGTTCTTTTTGTCCAAAAGAAGGATGTCACGGACCGACTTTGCATCGATTACCATCCATTGAACAAGAAGACAATCAAGAACAAGTACCCACTTCCCAACATCAATGAGCTATTTGAGCAACTCAAAGGTGCAAAGGTGTTTTCCAAGCTTGACCTCCGTATGGGTTATCATCAGATTCGCATTCATGAAGATGATATCCCTAAGACAACATTCAAAACAAGCTTTGGTTCTTATGAATATATTGTCATGTCTTTCGGGCTTGTCAATGCCTCTCCAACATTCTCTTGTGTGATGAACTTCATCTTCAACCCCTACACAAATGAATTCGTCCTGGTGTATCTTGATGATATCTTGGTGTTCTCCAAGAATAAGAAGGATCATGCCAAACATTCGTGATTGGTGCTCGACAAGATCAAAGAGTATCAATTCTATGCAAAGTTCTCCAAATGTGAGTTTTTGGATTGATGAAGTTTTTTACCTTGGTCACATCATCTCCACCAAGGGCATTGCTGTTAATCCAGAGAAGGTTTCTTCAATTGTGAATTGGGAGCCACCTCAAAATGTTAAGCAGGTCCACAGTTTCCTTGGGCTTGCAAGCTATTGCTGAAGATTTGTTGAGAATTTCTCAAAGATTGCTAAGCCTCTTTCCAACCTCCTCCAGAAGCATGTCAAGTATTCCTGGACTCCTGAGTGTGATGTTCCTTTCAACACTCTCAAAGAGAAACTCGTCACAGCTGCTGTCCTAACTCCTCCTAATGAGTCCAAGCCACATGAGGTTTTCTGTGATGTCTCGTTGCAAGGTCTCGGTGCCGTGTTAATGCAAGAGAAGAAAGTTGTGGCCTATACTTCTTGTCAGTTGAATCCAAATGAAAGGAACTACCCCACTCACGATATTTAGTTGCTGGAAGTTGTCCATGCATTAATAACATGGAGACATCTCTTGTTGGGAAGGCAAGTGGACATTTTTGCCGACCAAAAGAGCCTCAAATATATCTTCACTCAACCCAACCTCAACCTCCGGCAAACTTGTTGAGTCAAAATGATTCAAGAGTACAATCCAAGAATTGAATACACTCTAGGCGAGGAGAATGTGATTGCAGATGCTTTGAGCAGAAAGGCTTATCGCAATAGCTTAATTCTCAAGCCAGTCCAACCGGATCTTTGTGAAGCTTTCCGCAAGCTCAACCTCTAAGTTGTTCCTCAAGGTTTTCGTGCCAAACTTCAAGTAATCCAACTTTGGAAGACCAAATTCATGAGGCACAACCCCTTGATACCATGGTGAAGAAGGTGAATCATGGTGTTGCCAAGGGCTTACCCACATACAAGTGCTATTGCATTGATGATAGAGACACTTTATTCTTCGAGGACCGGATTGTGGTTCCTAAAGGTGATCTAAGGAAGGTCGTAATGAACGAAGCGCACAATTCTCTTCTTTCCATTCATCCAGGCAGTTCGAAGATGTACCATGACCTCAAGCAATCATATTGGTGGACTCGAATGAAGCGAGAGATTGCTCAATTCGTGAATCAATGTGATGTATGTCGAAGGGTGAAAGCAGAACATCACCCACCAGCTGGTCTCCTCCAACCTATTGCTATTCCAAAATGGAAGTTTGATCATATCGAAGTGGACTTTGTCACTGGCTTTCCCAAGTCCAACCTGGGAATGATGCTATCTTCACTATCATTGACAAGCTTACTAAAGTGGCTCATTTCCTTCCAATCAAAGAATCTATCATGGCAGCTCAGTTGGCAAAGCTATACACCTCCAGAATTGTCTCATTGCACGGAATTCCGCAATTGATCTCTTCAGACCGCAGAAGCATTTTCACCTCCAAATTCTGGGACTCCTTTTAGAAGGCCATGGGCACCAACATTCGCTTCAGCACGGCTTTCCATCCTCAAACAAGTGGACAAGTCGAGAGAGTCAATAGAATCCTCGAAGACATGCTCAGCGCTTGTGTCATCTCTTTCGGTATGAAGTGGGACGATTGCCTCCCATATGCCGAGTTCTCCTACAACAACAACTTCCAAGCAAGTTCGGGCAAGGCCCCATTCGGAATTCTATATGGCAGAAAGTGTCGTACTCCTCTCAATTGGTCCAAGACTGGTGAACTCCAACTTCTTGGCAATGACTTGATCACAGAAGCTGAAGAAATGTGTAAAGACATCCGTGAAAATCTCAAAGCCACGCAATCATGCCAAAAGAGTTACTATGATAACAAGCACCGTGACTTGGCTTTCGAGATCGGAGACGATGTCTATCTCCGCTTCTCTCCCATGAAAGGCACTCAACGCTTCGTTATCAAAGGGAAGCTTGCCCAAGATACGTGGGTCCTTTCAAGATCATTGGCAAAAGAGGCAACCTCACCTATCAACTTGAGCTTCTGTCCAACTTCTCAAATGTGCATGATGTCTTTCACGTGTCACAGCTTCGCAAGTGCTTCAAGACGCCGGAGCGCACTATCAACTTCGAAGAGATTGACCTCCAAGAATACTTGTCTTATCATGAGCATCCCGTTGCCGTTCTTGAAGAAACCAAGCACAAAACTCGCAACAAGTCGATCAAATTCCTGAAAGTTAAGTTGTCTCACCATTCCGACCGAGAAGCTACATGGGAGCGCGAGGATCACCTCAGTTCCGAATATCCAAAGTTCTTTCAGTCCTAGATCTCGGGTCGAGATCCTCTTGTAGTGGTGCAGAGTTGTAATGTACCGAATGTAACATTCCATAATTGTAACTCCAACTCTTGCCATTTTCGGCCATGTTATATGTCATACCCTCGGTGATTGGGTTTTGTCTTCATTTTGCATTTTGATCATGTCATGCATTTCATATCATGTGCATCTCTTTTGCGTTCGTGTTCGTCTCATGCATTCGGTCACTTACCCCGTTGTCCGTTTCGAAATCCAACACTCACACATGCACCCGTTGCACCCGTTAGATCTCGTTTCGTGAGCAGGAGAAAAATGTTCTCAGAATGGGCTGAGATTTGCTGAGTGGCCTTGGTACATCACCGGTAGGCCGCCTGCAAATTTCGTTCTATTTGGATTTCATTTGATACCCCAACGGTTAACCATGTAACCGTCGAAACCCCTCTCTCTTTGCAGCCCAACACCCCTACAAAACAGCCCACTAGCCCATCTAAACCCCCTCCTTGATCTCCATCGTTGGATCACGATCGTGTGGGTGAAAACCGCACCTCATTTGGACTCTCCTAGCTCCCTCTACCTATATAAACACCTCCCCCCGTCCAAATCCGGGTCCAAAACCCTTGCTCCCCCTCTCCCGTAGCCACTGGACACGTTCGCCGGCACCGGATGCGTCCGCCGCTGCACCCGAGCCAACCAGGGGCCGCCACGTGCCGCGCCGGCCTCTCCACCACAGGCCCGCCGAAGCGCAGGGAAGGCCCTCCCCGGCCTGCTCGCTCGCGCCGCCGCCTCCCGCACGCCGCCGCCCTTTTCTCTCTCTCCTCGTGCCGCTGTCCCGCCTGGCCCAAGGCTGGCCCGCCCGGGCCCGAGAGCACCGCTGCATCCCCCCCACGCACCTCGCTGCCTGCCGCTGTCGCCACGCCGCCGCCCGCGTGCCTCGCCACCGCCCGCGCGCCTCGCCACCCTGCCACCGTCGTTGCGCCGCCGCTGAGCCGCCCTGTCGCAGTCATCATGCCGCCGCCGGAGCCCCTTCGCCGCGTCCTTCCGGTTAGATCCGATCGGGGCCAGAGTTTCCCTACCACGGATCCACCGCCCCGCGCCTCGCCGGACTTCCTCGAGCTCATCGGAGTCGCCTCGGTTTGCATGCCATGCGAAGAACCCTAGATCTAAGGTTGACTTTTTCTTCCAAGTCCCAGTATATTTCATCTCATGTGTGCCCCTTTGACCGTCCTTAACTCCATGCTCGTGGCTCCGTTTGTTGTGCATGATATACCAAAATGTTCGTCTCGTGATGCTCTACATGCCAGTGTCTTTTGCATGCATGTTACTATCCATATTGATGCCCTAATCTTCGTTGCAAAAGTGCTAAATGATGTTATCTGCTGGAAACTATCATAACTTATTGATTTGTCTTTTTCGCAGCATTTTGTGTGTATGTATTTTGAGCATCATGTCTACATGTTTTAGGAGAATCTTCATGCCATCTTTACAGTGGTGCAATCCCTTTTTTATGTGCCCTATGGTGACTAGCACAAGCATGCAAAGTAGGCCACATGATGTTGCTGTTTTCAGCTACTTAGTTTTTTCTGATAAGTCTTTTCCTATTACATTATGTTGCTATGTTGACTTGTGGCCACAAGTAAATCCATGCATATTTTGATGAAGTTTAGTAAGGGTGTTTTGAAGATATGCTTATCCTATTTCCATTCTTGCCTCTCGTTGTAATTATCGGGTACTGTAGCTTGTCATTACCATGCTCTCCTTTTGCTAAATATAATTGTTGTCAGTTTGTTAACATGAAGTACATTTTTGCCATGTGTTTTGCTCGTGATCCATGCACCGTATGACTTTGCTATTGCCATTTTTAGCTAGATAATTGTGTCTTCTTACTGTTGGTAGCCTTCTGAGGCAATGTAATGCTATGTGGTGAGTGGCACAAGCTTGCAAAGTTGCTATCATGAATCTGTTTCTGCCATGCCATGTTTTTCTACTAAGTCTGAATATGTTCATATCACTTGCTATGTTTGCATTAATGCTATCATCTTTTTTGTGCATTTTTGGCTCAAGTTTAGTAAGGGAGTTTTGTTCATTGCCTTTAGTACTAGAATGACATGCTCAAGTTTGCTGTGTTATGATCCTGTAGCACGTAGTTTACTAGCTCTAAACATTGCTACCTGATGTTGTTTTTCCATGTTTAGTATTTTCACTAAGTCTGTGAAACTGTTGTCATTTGCAATTT
Source organism: Triticum urartu (assembly GCF_003073215.2). Classification (NCBI taxonomy): domain Eukaryota; kingdom Viridiplantae; phylum Streptophyta; class Magnoliopsida; order Poales; family Poaceae; genus Triticum; species Triticum urartu. The sequence continues at coordinate 340,308,782 of NC_053023.1, forward strand.
TGCCATGCTGTTTTAGACTTGTACTAGTCAGTTCTAGCTGGAGCTCAGTGTTCATGATTTGTAGAGCTTCAATTGTAATCCACTGCCATGTGATTTGTTTTTATGTTCAAATTTTTAGCATATTTTCATGATGCATCTTAAGTGTTATGTTGCTGTTAAGCGCAGTTTTACCTTGTTCTTGTTTTGCTCGTCATTTGCAAACTGTGCATCCGTTTCTGGTGATCTTTATATCGATTTCGACCGAAATATCCTCACCTTTCCAGTGGCATGCTTGGTTTGCCAAGTTGATGCCATGATCATCTTTTCCCTTCTAGAGTACCCATATGCATTGCACATCATATCTTGCATCCCATGCCATGTCTTTCATCATGTTGCTTGTGCATTGCACCGTGATTGATTGTTGTTCCATTGTTTGTGTTCTTGCTTTGGGTAGAGCCTGGAGACGAGTATGTGAACGAGGATCCTGTCGAGTACATTTATGAGGAGCAAGCTTTCGACAACCCTAAAAACTTTGCATGCAAGATGATCATTACCGTCGATATCACTTCTGTCTTTGCTTGCTAGTTGTTCATTCTATCGCTATGTCGTGCTACCTACCACTTGTTTATCAAGCCTCCCATATTGCCATGTCAAGCCTCTAACCCACCTTCTAGCAAACCGTTGTTTGGCTATGTTACCGCTTTTGCACATTCCCTCTTATAGTGTTGCTAGTTGCAGGTGCAGTGCAGGTTGTTCCATGTTGGAACATGGATATGTTGGGATATTACAATATCTCTTATTTAATTTATGCATCTATATACTTGGCAAATGGTGGAAGGCTTGTCCTTTTGCTCGGTGTTTTGTTCCACTCTTGCTGCCTTAGTTTCTGTCATACCGGTGTTATGTTCCTTCATATTGCGTTCCTTACGCGGTTGAGGTTATGGGACCCCGTTGACAATTCTCTTTGAATAAAACTCCTCCAGCAAGGCCCAACCTTAGTTTTACCATTTTTCTAATAACACCTAAAATGTACCGAGGGAGTAATTAACCCGAGGATTTTTAGTCAACCCCCGGGCCAGTCCTCCTCTGAGTGTTGGTCCAAACCAGGCAGCCTGCGGGGCCACCTCATGGAAACTCGAGGGTTGGTTTTACTCATAACTTGTCCCATCCGGTGTGCCCTGAGAGCGAGATATGTGTGTTGACACCTGATTTTGGCAAGATACAGATTGCAATGAATATGGTCTCGAGTGAACTGGTTTTCAGCATGAAAAGATTCACGTCGCCGAGTGGAACCACTTTGATGTTTCGGTTATATTCATTCGACATTATCTTGCGGACCGAAACTATACTCCGAGTGGCATAATTCAATGTTCCGAGTGGTTTCTGGCCAATCACGTCTTCAAGATGACCTCGGATGAAGGAGCATTCTTAAGGAATTGTCTTAGTCTCGTCGAGGCAATCGATTTTGATATATAAATCATCTCAATCCGAGTTCATATGCAAAAGTTAGAGGCAATACACTGCAGACCGAACCTCAACGGAAATATGGCGCGAGGTGCTAGACACTTGTCTGATGGGTTGCGCGAGTAATTCAGCCATCAAGACGGCCTTGAATCGAAAAACCTTCAACACGGAAAAGTTTCGTCTCATCGAGCCGATCGATTTTCATATATAATTCGCCTCAATCTGAGGTCGTATGAGGCCTGGAGAGACAAATCAAGATCGGGCTATGTTTTCAGTCGGAAATCTGAGTGAAAAGTTTACCATCCGAGTGGAAGTTTACGGTCGAGTGAAAATTTACCGGTCGAGTGAAAGTTTGCTGACCGGATGAACTTATTATTATCCAAGTGGAAATATGATCATCTAAGTGAAATTGTCGTCCAGGTGAAAATATTCCGAGTGAAAATATTATCATCGGGACGAAAACTTGCCGATTGAATAAAATAGTGCCTTCCGAGTGGAAATATAGTCATCGAGTGGAAATATAGTCATCCGAGTGGAAATATAGTCATCCAAGTGAAAGATTGTCTTCCGAGTGAAAAAGTCCAATCGGACGATCCGAGTGAAAGTATTTAATATCCGAGTGGATGAGCTCAAGTCTGAGTGAAATTGAACATGTGCTCGAAAGTTTATCAAAATGACCTTGGATGAAGAAGTGTTCAATACAGAAGTTGTGTGTATCATCAAGACGGTAAACTTTGATTTTGGAGTCATCATCATCAGAGATAATATATAGCCTACAAATTCACTACGAGACTCGGATAATCCAGTCTACTACAAGACCGAGTCCGACTGGAAGATAAAGATAACCTCGAAAAGTATTCAAGATGGCCTTATTTGAAAAAGTGATCAACATGAGAGTTGTTCGTATCGTCGAGGCGCACAAGTTTGATATTTGGGCCGTCTCGATCGGAGATCATATGCAAGCCCGGCGGCCCGCGCAAGAAGGAAAGCAGAGTTTGGGACAGATTCAGACTGAATCCGAGTTGGAATAGAATTAGGACTCTAGGACGTGAATTGATGTAATTTTTCTTGTAATGAAAGCCCAGATGAATCCTTTACTTGTACGGGAAGTCCAGCCGCCTCTTATATATGTTGGGGGTGACGGTCGATTGAACAACACACAGTCGAACAAATCAATATACTACTTTTTCATCTACGTTTTATCTCTTCACTGTTTCTCTATCTCGTTCTTCGCTGTTCTTCGTGTTTGAGAGCTGGGAATCCCGAGGCTCTAGGGGCGAGCGAATCGTCCTAGGGCAGCCCATAGCCGCCGCACTCCCTGACGGGGTCCCTCCCGGGGGTGTGGGGTTTTCGGGTCTGCAAAAGCGCCTCTCGACTGTCTTGCGTATCGCGCTGTCGGTCGGGCCTCCTTCGACGTGAGCTGCGGTGCATCACCCTCGGCGTCGAGGGTACATGTGACGTGTTCGTGTGTTAACACACTTTTTGGCGACTCCGCTGGGGATCGAAGATCAATCATCATCATCCACCATGTCCGATCTTCCCAAGCCATCTGAGGTAGACGCCCATAACATCATTAAGCCCGGTCTTGATGAGATATCGACCGATCATCGCCAAGTCTATGAGGAGTACAAGAAGGCGTGCGAGGAGAAGGACCTGCAGGAGTTCCTTGCAAAATTCAAGAAAGATCGCCAAGGAAACATCACTCCGATTGAAGAAATCAAGTTCCCTCCTCTTCAAACTGAACAGGTTAAACCCTCTGTAAGTACTGCCTTTTCTCCTGAGTAGTGGGCTGAGATTGAAAGTCGTATTGCTGATGGTAACAATCTAGTCTATCAAACTTTTATAGAAATACTAATGCTCAGAAGAATATATCTCAATCGTCTAGTGGTAATAATGGTGTAGCTGCTAGTGTGCAAAACCCTAATCTGGCTTTACCTATTGCATTGGCGCCTCCCGTGCCGATGAATTATTATCCTACCCAAACAAATCAGATTGGGGCTACACCCATTAATCCTATTATGAGCATGGCAGGTTCGGTGGCAACGCCGAATCAAACTCTACCTACAGCTACAACCACTCGACCACTAACAAATTATGGGTCGAAATACATGCCACAATTCCTACCTACAGCTAGTAACCATACTCTTCCTATGTCACTGCCAAAAGCTTCATCGTCCACTACGGATGATGGTATAGCTAATCTTAGAGAGGAGATGGCTAAGATGCTTAGAGAGAATTTTGGAGTTGAGTTACCTCGGAATCGGATTTACCAAAAGCCGTACCCCGAGTACTTTGATGCCATCCAGTGCCCTCCGGGATATAAGATTCCAGATTTTGTTAAGTTCAATGTAGAGGGCACAAAAACCACATGGGAGCATGTTAGTCAATATTTAGCACAATTGGGTGAGGCAGGCTCATTAAATGAATTTAAAGTGCGTTTATTTCCTTTATCATTAACTGGTACCGCATTTTCATGGTTTTCTTCTTTACCACATGGTTCCATTCGGGTTTGGTCGCAGCTAGAGCAGAAGTTTCATGATCACTTTTATAGCGGCGACAATGAACTCAAGTTGTCACATCTGACATCGGTTAAACAAAAGCATGATGAATCAGTCTCCGATTACGTCAAGAGATTCAGAGAAACAAAAAACCGGTGTTTTAGTTTGGTGATAACCGAGAGGGACTTGGCAGACTTAGTGCTGAGTGGTTTGAGAACTCCCATTAGAGAAAAGCTAGAAGGTTACGAGTTTTTAAATATCAACCAAGTCTTACAAAGGGCTTTGGCTCAGGAAAGCTGAAGCAAAGATCTCAAAGAAGTACATAGATACAAAGCCGATCATCCGAAGATGAATATGGTGGAATATGACAGTGATCATTCGGACGATGAGGGTGATGTTTTTGCTACTGAATTTGTTTGGCCATCTAAGGCCAAACCCTTTACTTGCAATGATCTGAAACCGATTCATAAGAATCGTGATGAAGAGATGAAGTTCACTTTTAACATTGCTAAGTGTGATAGAATATTTGATGCTTTGCTGCAGGCTAAGATTATTAGAATATCTCATACTTTACCGCCGTTTGAAGAGCTAAAACGGCGTGCTTATTGCAAGTATCATAATTCTTTTTCTCATGCTACTAACGATTGCAATGTTTTTCGACGACAGATACAATCGTCCATTAATGACGGACGATTGAACTTTTCTGAGATGCAAGTTGATAAACAACCTTTTTCCAATGAATACCATGGATTTGGAGGGGAAGAAGCTACTCATTCGACCGGAGGTAGCCGAATCTGCTAATAAAGCTAATGTCATTGTTGGTGAGCCCAGGAAAGACAAGGAGGACAACAAGGTCTTGGGGAGACAGGTTGTGCTTGGTAAGCAACCCGATGGCAAGGAAGTGATCAAAATAACCATCAAGAATCCTACATTCGGGGGACAACTGCAAGTGCAAGAAAATGCTCATGTGAGATTTGTCAAGCCCAAGAGTCCAGAAATTGGCAAGTGGAAAAGAAATGAAGTTAAAGTGCAGCGCAAGTGGATCAAGCCAACTTTTGATATGTTGCTGTCCAAGTACACCAACCAGTCGGCCGGTTCTAGCTTTAATCGGCCGACTCATCTGAAGCGACCAAGGTCACCATCAGCTGATATGTTCAGTCAGTATATGAAACCAAGTGGACCGAGTGGTGCCATTTCCAGAAGAGCATACACAATCTGTTTGGGATCGACTTGACTATTCATATAGAGGCCGACTGAACATTGGTGGCTATCAGTCGGCTGGTCAAAACATGCGACCGGATGGAAATTATCCGAGTGTAAGAATGCACCCAGGTGGAAGTTATCCGAGTGAAAAAATGTGGTCAAGTAGATTCCATCCGACTGAATTCCATCTGAGTGGATTCCATCCGAGTGACATCCATTCGAGTGGATTCCATCAGAGTAAAAAGGTGCGGCCGAGTGGAAATTTCATGCATCTGGAAAGTCGAAAAGAATGGCGTGTTAAATCACCAAGTGTTGCAGTAGTTGAGTCGGGAAAAGGCAAGGAGAAAATGGATATCGACTCACTTATCTTGGGCACTGAAACATTCGCCATACAGCAGCTGATTGTGCATAGCAATCCGACTGAGCCGATACTTTCTATCGCGCCAAAGCACTCGGCTAATGACCATGAAGCAAGCACCAGCCGAGTAAAAACGAGAGATCCTAAATACACTCAGCCAAAGTGGTGTCCTCCAGGGCTAACAAAGACACAAAAGAGGAAACTACAGAGGTTAAGGAGTCAAGAGATGGCAGAACAAGAGGACGAGAAGCAAAGGGATAAGTTGTTCAATGACACTCGGCCTATGGTACCTACAAAACAAGTTGGAGGCCCAAACAAATACAAGATGTTGTGGCTTCTACACCTCTCACAGCAGCACCTATACTACCAAAAGAGGACGACGCAATCATTACATCGTCTATGTTACCTATTGCTTCCTCTTCACTCGGACAAATTTCTGAATCGGTGGATGCAATTGAGGAGGAGGCTGATATGTTGGACTATGAGTCTACACCGGTTCATGAAGGTATGGATATCAATATGGTGTATTACTTACCTGCTGAGTTTCGTGCTGTAGGTGAGGAAGGGGAGGTGGCTCAGCTGGATTTTGGCCCTAAAAACGCAATATTCGAGAAGCCAAAAGAACCAGTGACGCATCTAAAACCATTATATCTCAGAGGTCATATCAATGGGTCGCCGCTCACTCGGATGCTTGTTGATGGTGGTGTTGTGGTAAATCTTATGCCCTATTCGGTCTTCAAGAAATTGGGTTTGCCTGATAAAGAATTGATCAAGACCAGTATGGTGCTCAACGGGTTTGAAGGCAAAGAGAAAACTAAAGCCAAAGGTGTAATGTATGTGGAGCTTACAGTCGGAAGCAAAACTTTGGCTACTGCATTCTTTGTCGCTGAGGTGCAAGGTAACTACAACGTTATACTAGGCCGTGATTGGGTTCATGCAAACCAGTGTGTGCCATCCACTATGCACCAGTTTTTGATTCAGTGGGTTGATGATGAAGAGGAAGTCATTCATGCCGATAACTCGGCTTGTGTTGCTTTGGCCGATGCATCGGTGGATTGGCAACATCTCAATGCTACTTGCTTGACGGGACGTGACTTATCAGAATTTGATTTTCTCAGCGCGACCAAGAATGGTTTTGTGCCTGTCTCTTTAAAGCCAACTGAATGCAATCGGCTCCAAGGTATGATATGTTTAAATGGATCCTAATTCCGAGTGGTTACAAAAACGTCTTCTAAAGTATCGGTCCAGTGAGAACGATATGTATGAGTCTATAGAGGAGTTGGATGACATGGATAAACTTGGACAAGGTTTTACATCATCCGATCCGTTAGAAGAGGTAGATATTGGAGATGGTTCAGTCACTCGACCGACATTTATAAACAAAAATTTGAAAGCCGATTGTAAGGCTAAGTTAATCGAGCTATTGAAAGAATATGTTTGTTGCTTTGCATGGGAATATCATGAGATGCCAGGGTTAAGCCGAGAGCTAGTGGAGCATCGGTTGCCTATAAAGGCCGGTTTTAGACCTTATAAAGAGTCGGCCAGAAAATTTAATACGAAAACATATGACCGGATCAAGGAAGAGATCGGTCGACTGCTTGAAGCTAATTTCATTCGACCTTGTAGGTATGCTGAGTGGATTTCTAACATTGTCCCAGTAGAGAAGAAAGGATCTGGCAAGTTGAGGGTGTGCATTGATTTCAGAGATTTGAATAGGGCTACACCCAAAGATGAGTATCCTATGCCAATATCCGATATGCTTATTAATGATGCTTCTGGACATAAGGTTATTAGCTTTCTAGATGGTAATGTCGGATATAATCAAATTTTTATGGCCGAAGAGGACATGTACAAAACGGCTTTCCGATGTCCTGGTTTCCTTGGTTTATTCGAGTGGACAGTGATGACATTCGGATTAAAAAATGCTAGAGCCACGTATCAAAGGGCGATGAATTTAATTTTTCATGATTTACTCGGTGTCATACTTGAAGTTTATATTGATGATATTGTTGTCAAATTGGATGCTTTTGAATCTCACTTGGCCGATTTGTGTTTAGCTTCCGAAAGAATGAAAAAGTATGGACTAAAGATGAATCCTTTAAAGTGTGCATTCGGTGTATCATCTGGCAAGTTTTTGGGTTTTATTATTCATGAAGATGGCATAGAGATTGATCCCAAAAAGATAGAGGCCATACATAAAGTGGAGGCTCCAACATGCAAGAGAGATATGCAAAAGTTTCTTGGCAAGGTCAATTATTTGAGAAGGTTCATAGCTAATCTATCAGGAAAAGTTGATGCATTTATTCCTATCCTTTGGTTAAAGAATGATGCTGATTTCACTTGGGAGGCAAAACAGCAAGAAGCATTTGATATGATCAAGAATTATTTGTGCACTCCTCCGGTGATGAAAGCACCCAAGCATAGGGAACCCTTCAGACTTTACATTGCAGCAGAGGAAGGAGTTATTGGTGTTGTTCTAACTCAAGAGACCGAAGGAAAAGAGCATGCCATCACTTATTTGAGCCGCCGCCTATTGAACGCAGAGACAAGGTATACATTTATTGAAAAATTATGTCTATGTTTATATTATGCTTGCACAAAATTGAGACATTATTTAGTACCGAGTGCTTGCATAGTAGCTTGTCAGACCGATGTCATTAAATACATGTTGCATAGACCAATTCTTAGTGGTAGAATTGGCAAGTGGGCTTATGCTTTGATTGAATATGATTTGGCCTATGAATCTCTAAAATCCATGAAAGGCCAAATCATTGCTAATTTTATTGTTGAACATCGGATTGATGACAAGCATGATGTTGATATAAACCTTGTCTCAATAGTACCATGGAGATTATATTTTGATGGATCAGTTTGTACCAATGGCCAAGGTGTTGGTATTGTTAACATATCTCCTCATGGTGCTGTTTTTGAAGCCTCATGCCGCTTAGAATATTTTTGTACAAACAATCAAGCCAAATATGAAGCACTATTATTCGTCCTAGAGATGTTACTTGCTATAGGTGTTACACATATTGAGGCTTATGGTGATTCGTTACTAGTGGTGCAGCAAATATCCAAAGTCTTTCAGTGTTTGGACGAATCACTTAATGTTTATCTTGATAAATGTCTAGATATAATTTCTACTTTGGATTGCTTTAGCATTGCTCATATATCTAGACATGACAATTGGAAAGCAAATAAATTGGCACAACAAGCATCCGGATATCATGTTGATCATGGCATGTTTCATATCTCTCAAAGACCGATGTCTTGTCTTGCCAATATGGGAGAGGCCGAACCTGAACCCACTGATTCGGCCATTAACAAGAAGTCTAGTGCAGGTGACAATCCCGACTGGAGGAAGCCCATTGTTGATTACTTGTGCAATCCGAGTGAAAGGGTGGACAAGGCTGTTCGGCCTATGGCTTTCAAGTATACAATGAGAGATGATGGTCTTTATCGCCGAACAGTCGATGATGTTCTTCTAAAGTGTTTGGATGAGGACCAGGCAAGAGTTGCTATGGGAGAGGTACATGAAGGCATTTGTGGCACTCACCAGTCGGATCCCAAGATGAAATGGTTATTGCGACGTGTTGGGTTTTATTGGCTGACTATGATTAATGATTGCTTCAGATATTATAAAGGGTGCGAAGCTTGTCAAAAATTTGGTGATATTCAATTGGCTCATGCTGCTATGATGCATCTTGTTATCAAGCCGTGGCCTTTCAGAGGATGGGGTTTAGACTTTATTGGGCAAATTCATCCATCTTCCTCAAAGGGGCATCGGTTCGTATTGGTGGCAACTAATTATTTCACTAAATGGTCTGAAGCAGTACCTCTCAAGAACATGACACATACAGAGGTAATTCAATTCATAACCGAGCACATTATTCATAGATTCGGTATTCCTCAAACGTTAACAACAAATCAAGGTTCATCTTTCATGTCACACCAAGTCAGAGAGTTTGCAGGATCTTATAACATAAAGTTGCTCAATTCCTCTCCATATTATGCCCAAGCTAATGGACAAGCTGAGTCCAGCAATAAAATTTTAATCAAACTCATCAAGAAAAAGATTGAAGATAATCCAAGGAGATGGCATGAGTTGTTGTCTGAAGCTTTGTGGGCACATAGAATTTCAAGGCATGGTGCTACGAAGGTGACCCCATATGAGCTAGTATATGGTCAAGAGGCCGTTTTACTAGTGGAAGTAAATTTGAATGCTTTGAGAATAGACAAACAAAATGATTTATCGGCAGTAGACTTTTGTAACTTGATGATGGACAATATTGATGAGGTTGCCGATAAATGTTTGGTTGCTTTGAAGTCCATAGAGAGAGACAAGTTGAGGGTTGCAAGAGCTTACAATAAGAAAGTTAAGTTGAAGAATTTTCAAGTTGGTGATCTCGTCTGGAAAGTGATTCTGCCGATTGGTTCAAGAGATAGAAAATTTGGGAAGTGGTCTCCAAGTTGGGAAGGTCCTTTTAGAATTACAAGAGTTGTTCCTGGAAATTCATATTTGGTGGAATCAATACAAGGGGCATTGTTACCTCGAGCTCTCAATGGCAAATATTTGAAGAAGTACCACCCGAGTGTGTGGCAGGAAGCCTAAGTAGGCAATGGCCGATATACGATTATCGCCCTTAGCACAAACATGGCCGATACATAATTATCGCCCTGGGAAAAATAAATGGCTGATGGAGTGTTGATATCGTCCTTAGAACAAACACTATGCATATTATTTTTCGGCGTGCAAGCTTTGCCGAAAAACAGGGGGGCATGTGTTGACACCTGATTTTGGCAAGATACAGATTGCAATGAATATGGTCTCGAGTGAACGGGTTTTTAGCATGAAAAGATTCACGTCGCCGAGTGGAACCACTTTGATGTTTCGGTTCATTCGACTTTATCTTGCGGGCCGAAACTATACTCCGAGTGGCATAATTCAATGTTCCGAGTGGTTTTTGGCCAATCGCGTCTTCAAGATTACCTCGGATGAAGGAGCATTCTTAAGGAATTGTCTTTTTTCGACGAGGTTCGAAAAGTGAACACGGTTGGGTTATGTATGAACGTAAGTAGTTCATGATCACTTCTATCTCTACGTTCGTTGCGTAGTTTCTCATCTTACTCTTGTACTCGTAAGTTAGCCACCATATTTTCTTAGTGCTTGCTGCAACTCCACCTTATAATCACATCCTACCCTTAAGCTTAAATAGTCTTGATCTCGCGGGTTTTGAGATTGCTGAGTCCTCGTGACTCACAGATACTACCAAAATAGTTGCAGGTGCCGATGATACTATTGTAGTTGGTGCCACTGAGCTCAAGTGGGAGTTCGACGAAGACCTTGCCCGTTACTATGTTTCCTTTCCGGGTGATCAGTAGTGATGCCCAGTTGGGATGATCGGGATTTAGCATTTGGGGTTATCTTCTTTTCATTTGGATTCGTCCATAGTCAGACCTTGTGTGTACTTTGTTTAATGTATGAATTGTTTGATCATTGTGTGACGTGGTGATTGTAAGCCATCTATTTACTTCCTTGTTCTTGTACATGGGATTGTGTGAATATGACCCTTCTTGCAACAATACCAAAATGCGGTTATGCCTCTAAGTCATGCCTCGACACGAGGGAGATATAGCCACATCTTGAGCGTTACAACATGTTGCAATATATCCAACAATTTCCCTCTTCAGGCTAGGCCACCAAATCTTTCCCTCAAATCCAATACATCTTAGTATTACCTGGGTGAATAGAATAAGGTGAATCATGTACCTCCTGAAGAATTAACTTCCTGATATCTGCATCTTGAGGTACACACATACGCTTCTCAAACCATATGGCCCCATGTTCATCCTCATGGAAACCTTCTGCCTTACCTTTAACCATATTCTCTTTTATATGAGAACTCTGCCTAAGGTAAATTATCATCCCAACCGGACCCATAGTCCAAAGCACAAGCTCTCAACTTATCCTCCAAAATCTGATTTACCCTCTCTGTCTACCCATCTGTCTGTGGATGCAAAGCTGTACTGAACTCCAGCCTGGTGCCCAAGGATTCATGCAACTAACGGCAAAATTTGGATGTGAACTGAGTACCTCTATCCGGCACTACCATCCTTGGAACTCCATGCAGACAAACAATTTTAGACATATAAATCTTTGCTAGCTCAGCACTGGTATAAGTAGTCTTTACCGGGATGAAGTGAGAAACTTTAGTTAAATGATCAACAACTACCCAAATAGAATCATAACCTGATCGAGTCCTGGGTAGACATGTAATGAAGTCCATACCAATCTCATCCCATTTCCAATCAGGTATAGGCAATGGCTGTTACAAACCTGTTGGTCTCTGATGTTCAGCTTTAACTCTCTGGCACACATCACATGTTGCAATATGTCCAGCAATTTCCCTATTCAGGCTAGTCCACCAAAATCTTTCCCTCAAATCCAAATACATCTTAGTATTACCTGGGTGAATAGAATAAGGTGAATCATGTGCCTCCTGAAGAATTAACTTCCTAATATCTACATCTTGAGGTACACAAATACACTTCTCATACCATATGGCCCCATGTTCATCCTGATGGAAACCTTCTGCCATACCTTTAACCATATTCTCTTTTATCTCAGTAATTTCCTTATCATCCTTTTGAGCATCTCTTATCCTTTCAAGAAAAGTAGGCTTTGCCTCCAGCGTTGCTAAATAGCTCTTAGGAACCATCTCCAACCCGAGATTCCTGAACTGCTCACATAACTCCGGTGGCATATCATCAATATTAATTTCATTAGCATGGCTCTTATGACTCAATGCACCAGCAACAACATTAGCCTTACCAGGATGATACTGCACATTCAAATCGTAATCCTTAATAAGCTCCAACCATCTCCTCTGCCCAAGGTTCAAATACTTCTGAGTAAAAATATACTTCAAGTTCTTATGATCAGTAAATATATCACAATGATTACCAATATGATATGGACTCCAAGTTTTCAATGCATGAACAACTGAAGCTAACTCCAAATTATGTGTAGGATAATTATGCTCATGATTCTTAAGCTGACGTGAAGCATATGAAACAACTTTACCTTCCTGCATGAAAACACTCCCAAGTCCTTGACGAAAAGCATCACAATATACCTGGAAGTCTTTATGTATATCCGGCAGAGTTCAGAATGGTGTTGTAACCAAACGCTGCTTCAACTCCTGAAAACTAGCTTCACATTCATCAGTCCAAACAAATTTCTTCTCCTTCTTCAACAATTCAGTCATAGGCTTTGCAATCTTGGAAAAGCTCTCAATAAACCTCCTGTAATAACCTGCAAGGCCCAAAAAGCTGTGAATCTCTCCAACTGTCGTGGGTGAGTCCCACTCTGTAACTGCAGCAACCTTAGATGGATCAACTGCAACCCCATTACCTGATATGACATGTCCAAGGAATGCTACCTCATCCAGCAAAAACTCACATTTGCTGAATTTGGCATACAGTTGATGTTCCCGCAATTTCTCTAGTACCAAACGCGGATGCACCTCATGCTCTTGCTTATTCTTGGAGAACACCAATTTATCATCAATGAAAACACCCACAAATTTATCCAAGAACTCCATAAACACCTTGATCATCATATTCATGAAGTATGCAGGGGCGTTAGTCAATCCAAATGACATAACAGTATATTCATACAACCCATACCTCATAGTAAAAGCAGTCTTGGGAATATCTTGCTCACGAATCTTTAATTGATGATAACCAGAACGAAGATCAATCTTAGAAAACACAGTAGCTCCCTCCAACTGGTCAAATAGATCATTTATCATAGGCAAAGGATACTTATTCCTAATGGTTACCTCATTCAGAGAACGATAATCAACACACATCCTTAAGGTCACATCCTTATTCTCGACAAACAAAACTGGAGCTCCCCAAGCTGATGAACCTGGGCGAATAAATCTTTGTGCCTGCAATTCTCTTATTTGCTTCTTCAATTCCTCCAGCTCTTGAGGAGGCATTCTATATGATCTCTTTGCAATAGGCCCAGTGCCTGATATTAAATCAATAAGGAACTCAATATCTCTGTGTGGTGGCATACCTGGCAACTCCCCTGGGCACACATTTGGATAATTCCTCACAACTGGCTCCTCTTCTAGGCTACCTGTCGTGGGAGTATGTCCGTCAGTAGAATAGGGGGTACGTAGGAGGAGGCAAGGTCCTAATTACGGGAAGGTTGTGCACGAAAGATTTACGAGTTCAGGCCCTTCTCAAAAGAAGTAACAGCCCTACGTCTCGGTGCCCGGAGGCTTGGTCAACTGGTTTATGCATGAAAGATACAGGGGGTGCAAACCCTTGTGCCAGTGGAGGGGGGTGGCTTATATAGAGTGCGCCAGGACCCCAGCCAATCCACATTTCAAAGGGTTTAATGTACATTAAGATAGGGCATTACTGATAACGCCAGCAATAAAGGAGTATAAATGATCATAAAGTCTACATAGTGATTGCTTGATCGTTGCCATCCTGAGAGACGTTAGGCCTTCTCTACTCCGAGTGACTTCTTGTATCATCGAGTGACTCATTCTCTTGGTTGAATGGAATTGGGATATCTGAGTGAGGTTGAAGGTCGAGTGAATTGCACTCCTTGATAACTTAGTTGGTTTCTTTTCTTGTTCTTTGAATGCCTTTGACTCTAGGGCAGTGTCCTCGGGTAGTGTGTCTAGGTCAGGCCTACGACCCTACCCTAGGTACATGTCATCGACATTAGCCCCCGAATGGATTAAGGTCCGAGTGAAGAAGGAGCTGAGGCTGACTTCGACCTGATTCCATACTCCAGAGGTACTACATTTGGATTTGTGAATCATGCTGAAGCTTCGGTCTTGTTTTAGTCACCTTGATCGATTCAGAAGCCGTCGAGTGAACTTTTAACCAAAAATCTTTGAGTGTTGATCTGGTGCGAAATCTCCGGCATGATTGATTGCTCTACGGTTCCCGGATCTCATGGGATTCGAAATTTCAGGGAAGTGCGCGGGACGGGGCGTGCCGGAGTAAATGGAGTGGATAGACAAAGGCACCTCGATTCTCACACCACCTTTTTCGCCACGTATCTGGCGCACGACTGTTGCGGGATTTGATAGGACCTCTTGGGCCCACGAGTCAGCCACTCGGAAAATCCTCATAAAAGGCGTCGAAGCTGATGTGTTGCACAGTGTGCCCCATTCTCCTTCTTCCTCCTCTACTTCTCCACCGCGTCCGCTACCCTACCCGTGCGCAGTTCTCCGTGATGGGAAAGCACAAGACGGCGGCTGAGGGAGTCCTGGATTAGGGGGTCTCCGGACAGCCAGACTATATCCTTTGGCCGGACTATTGGACTATGAAGATACAAGATTGAAGACTTCGTCTCGTGTCCGGATGGGACTCTCCTTGGCGTGGAAGGAAAGCTTGGCAATGCAGATATGTAGATCTCCTCCATTGTGACCGAATCTGTGTAAGCATAGTCCTCTCCGTTGTCTATATAAACCGGAGGATTTAGTCCCTAGGACAACATACAATCATACCATAGGATAGCTTCTAGGGTCTAGCCTCTATGATCTCGTGGTAGATCAACTCTTGTAATACTCATATCATCAACAACAACCAAGCAGGACATATGGTATTACATCCATCAGGAGGGCCCGAACCTGGGTAAACATCGTGTCCCCTGCCTCCTGTTACCATCCGCCTTAGACGCACAGTTCGGGACCCCCTACCCGAGATCCGCCAGTTTTGACACCAACATTGGTGCTTTCATTGAGAGTTCCACTATGTCGTCACTTTAAGGCTTGATGGCTCCTTCGATCATCGGTAACGATGCGGTCCAGGGTGAGGTTTTCCTCCTCGAACAGATCTTTGTATTCGGCGGCTTCGCACTGCGGGCCAATTCGCTTGGCCATCTGGAGTAGATCGAGAGCTATGCCCTGGCCATTAGGTCAGGTTTGGAAACTTAAACTACACTGCCGACATCCGCGGGGACTTGATCTTCGACGGATTTGAGCCTATGTCAAATGCACCGCACAATCACGATGAGCATGATGTAACTCTACTATCGGGTAGTGTTCAGGAGATCGCATCTGCAACTACCCCGGCCTTCAATCCGGAGCAAATTACGCCATCGGAGGACGGAGGGATAGACCCCGCCATGGAGGTCACACTCTTAGTGGCGATGGAGCCGGATACTGACTTCACCCCTTACAAGAGTCATGTCGCTGAACCACTGGATTTGTCTCCGGCCACGGACTCCGAGCTGCCTGCATCCGTGCCTATCGAATCTGACTAGGCGCCGATCATGGAGTTCACCTCCGCGGATATCTTTCAGCACTTGCCTTTCGGCGATGTGCTACATTCATTAAGGTCTCTCTCCTTGTCAGGAGAACCTTGGCCGAACTATGTCCGGCTAGAATGGGATGCGGATGACGAAGAAATTCGCTACCCACCCACCACCCATTTAGTAGCCACTGTCGATGATTTAACAAACATGCTCGACTTCGACTCCGAAGACATTGATGATATGGACGACGAGGGAGGAGATGAACAAGAACCACCGCCCACAGGGCACTGGACCGCCACCTCATCATATGATATATACATGGTGGACACCTCCAAAGAAGGCAATGGCGACGAGACAGCGGAGGATGACCCCTCCAAGAAGCAACCCAAGCACCGACGTCAGTGGCGCCGCTCTAAATCCCGCCACAGCAAAAGCAGTGATACCGGCACAAGAGACAATAACACTCCAGATAGTCCCGAAGATAACCACAATCCCCTCCAACTCAATGGAGAGTGGGAGGATGAACAAGCTAGCCCTCCAGAGCAGGAAGTAGATGGAGAACCGGAGGAGGACAATTACATGCCTCTCTCCAAAGACGAGGCGAGCCTCGGCGACGAAGAATTTATCGTGCCTGAGGATCCCGTCGAGCAGGAGCGCTTCAAGCGCCGGCTTATGGCTGCAGCAAATAGCCTGAAGAAAAAGCAACAACAGCTTCAAGCTGATCAAGACTTGCTAGCAGACAGATGGACAGAAGTCAATACGGCCAAGGAATATGAACTCGAGGGCCCCTCCAAGAGTTACCCAAAACGTAGATTGCTACCTCACCTCGAGGAGGAAGCATTGAAACCTCCATCACTAGTGTACGATGCGGCTGACCGGCCACTGTGTGGCCTTGCCAGAGAGGCGTTTCAGCCAGAAGTTCAGCCTGCACCCCGCCGCCAGTTAATCAAAAATACCAAGGCCCGGGGCAACACACGAGACCTGCGAGACGTATTGGACAGCAGGGCAAAACAGGCAGGGTCAATATACAGGTCACGGGGGCGCGCGCCAACGCGGGATGATGACCGTCGCGCCGGATAAACTAAAGGCAAATCCGTCCGGGCCGAATACAGCAGACAAGACTCATATGAACTGCGTCGTGATATAGCCCGTGTAGGATCGAAAGTATGTCTAGAGGGGGGGTGATTAGACTACTTGACCAAATAAAAACTTAACCTTTTCCCAATTTTAGTTCTTGGCAGATTTTAGCTATTGTAGGACAAGTCAAGCAATCATCACACAATTTAAGCAAGCATGCAAAGAGTATATTGGCAGCGGAAAGTAAAGCATGCAACTTGCAAGAATGTAAAGGGAAGGGTTTGGAGAATTCAAACGCAATTGGAGACACGGATGATTTTTCCGTGGTTCGGATAGGTGGTGCTATCCTACATCCACGTTGATGGAGACTTCAACCCACGAAGGGTAACGGTCGCGCGAGTCCACGGAGGGCTCCACCCACGAAGGGTCCATGAAGTAGCAACCTTGTCTATCCCACCATGGCCATCGCCCACGAAGGACTTGCCTCACTAGCGGTAGATCTTCACGAAGTAGGCGATCTCCTTGCCCTTACAAACTCCTTGGTTCTACTCCACAATCTTGTCGGAGGCTCCCAAGTGACACCTAGCCAATCTAGGAGACACCACTCTCCAAGAAGTAACAAATGGTGTGTAGGTAATGAACTCCTTGCTCTTGTGCTTCAAATGATAGTCTCCCCAACACTCAACTCTCTCTCATAGGATTTGGATCCGGTGGAAAGAAGGTTTGAGTGGAAAGCAACTTGGGGAAGGCTAGAGATCAAGATTCATATGGTAGGAATGGAATATCTTGGTCCCAACACATGAGTAGGTGGTTCTCTCTCAGAACATATGAGTTGGAATTGTGTATGTGTTCTGATGGCTCTCTCCACGAATGAAGAGGAGGTGGAGGGGTATATATAACCTCCACACAAAATCCAACCATTACACACAGTTTTCCAATCTCGGTGGGACCGAATCAACAAACTCGGTCAGACCGAAAAGGTAAACCTAGTGACCGTTAGAGATTTTCGGTGGGACTGACATGCAACTCGGTAGGACCGATATGGTTAGGGTTCGGGCATAACGTAATCTCGGTGAGACCGATTACACAAACTCGGTGAGACCGAGTTTGGTAATAAGCTAACCAGAGAGTTGGTCAGGTAAAATCGGTGGGACCGATTTGCTCTTTCGGTGAGACCGAAAAGTTACAAAAAGGAAACAAAGAGTTTACACTGCAATCTCGGTGGGACCGATTCGCTCTTTCGGTGAGACCGAAAAGTTACGAAAGGGAAACAGAGAGTTTGCAATCCCATCTCGGTGAGACCGAGATCCCTATCGGTAGAACCGAATTGCTAGGGTTTGGCAGTGGCTTATGACAAGTGAAACTCGGTGGCGCCGGATAGAAAGAATCGGTAGGACCGAGTTTAGCTTAGGGTTTAGGTCATATGTGGATATGGGAAAGTAGTTGAGGGTTTTGGAGCATATCACTAAGCACATGAAGCAAGAGGCTCATTAAGCAACACCTCATCCCTCCTTGATAGTATTGGCTTTTCCTAAAGACTCAATGTGATCTTGGATCACTAAAATATAAAATGAAGAGTCTTGAGCTTTTGAGCTTGAGCCAATCCTTTGTCCTTAGCATTTTGAGGGTTCCACTTTCACATCCATGCCATGCCAATCATTGAGCTTTCCTGAAATAGTCATCTTGGAATAGGATTAGCTCAATGAGATATATGTTGTTATGAATTACCAAAACCACCTAGGGATAGTTGCACTTTCAGCCCGGCACAGAGGCGCCGCACACACCCTATGCTTCACTGATGAAGTTATGGATCACGAATTCCCGAAGGGTTTTAAACCCGTAAATATCGAATCGTATGACAGTACAACAGATCCCGTTGTATGGATAGAGGATTTCCTCCTTCACATCCACATGGCTCGCGGTGATGATCTACATGTCATCAAGTACGTCCCACTAAAACTCAAAGGACCATCTCGGCATTGGCTAAATAGCTTGCCAGCAGACTCCGTCGGCAGTTGGGAGGATTTGGAAGACGCATTCCTTGACAACTTCCAGGGCACTTATGTGGGACCACCGGATGTTGATGACTTGAGCCATATAACTCAGCAGCCAGGGGAATCGGCCAGGCAATTCTGGACGCGGTTCTTAATCAAGAAAAACCAAATTGTCTACTGTCCAGATGGAGAGGCCTTAGCGGCATACAAGCATAACATCCATGACGAGTGGCTTGCCTAGCACCTCGGCCAGGAGAAGTCGAAGTCTGTGGCAGCCCTCACGACACTCATGACCCGCTTTTGCGTGGGCGAGGATAGCTGGCTGGCTTGCAGTAACAACGCATCCAGGAATCCGGGCACTTCGGATACCAAAGATGCCAACGGCAAACCACGACGCAACAAACACAAGCGCCACAAATACGGCAGTTAATGCCAGGTTCAGGGTCTCAAAGTCCAGACAGCGGAAAGGGCCGCCCAAAAATACAAATCCGGGTCCATCCAGTCTGGACCGCATACTCGCTCATCAATGCCAAATTCATGGCACCCCAGAAACGCCAGCCACCCATACCAATAGAGAATGCTGGGTCTTCAAACAAGCCAGCAAGGCAGGCGCCAAAAACAAAGAGGGGTTTCAAAGCGACGATAGCGACGAAGAGCCCAGATCGCTGAACACAGGAGGGCAAAAGAAATTCCCCCCATATTCAATCGGTAAATGTGGTAAATACCACCCAAATTGCCCACTTGGACCAGATATGCACCCTTAGGGGCGGCAGCTCAACGGAACTCGCTGTCCCACAATATAAACTAGGGCCGGTCTCCTTCAACCGCACGAATCGTCTAGTCAACGCCAATCGGGGCAATCCAGCCGCACTAATCCTCGACCCAATAGTAGACGGGTTCCACCTCACTCGAGTCCTTATGGACGGAGGTAGCAGTTTAACTCTTCTTTACTAGGATACAGTGTGCAAGATGGGCATCAATCATTCAGCGATCAAGTCCACTAAAGCCACTTTTAGAGGCATCATACCAGATATAGAGGTCAGCTGTACAAGCTCCATTGCCCTCGAGGTAATCTTCGGATCACCAGAAAATTACCGTATCGAAGAGTTAATCTTCGAAATCGGCCCTTTGCACAGTGACTATCAAGCACTGCTCGGGCGAACCGCGTTCGCTCGATTCAACGCGGTGCCACATTATGCCTACTGTAAGCTCAAAATGCCCGGTCCACGCGGCGTCATCACGGTTCCTGGCAAGGCCGAACCTTCCTTCGGCACCAACAAATACATCATTGCCTTAGCAGCAGGAACACCGAGCAGCACCTTGCAGCCGAACCTCGAGTCGACACCTAGGCTCCCGGACACCGTCAAGGGGCTCCGAACTACTTTGTGGAAGGATACCCCGGCTGGTCCAGGGCTCAATTAAACACTCCTGCGGAGGCCACGATAGGCCGAACTCAGCGGCTCAACCGCCCTCCAGCACGCAAACATTTCTTATATTTCCTTCGCAGGTTCACCTTTGCACCAACCAAGATGGACTCCACAGAGGCAGCTCGAACGCATCTGGGGATCCTTAGATATTCCCCGCAGCGAACGTCCGGCTACAATACGGATCCACACTCAACCTCTTCCCCTGGTCACAGCAGGTTCCGCTATCACAACTCCTTTTTTATCACATTACTTGTACCCACACGCATAAGACATATTATTCAAATACAACATGTGGATTTATATGATGTTTACCTGATGGTTATTTCTTATCGAAATCATTTCGTCAAATGGCATCCGTACACAGCGATATGCCTTAAATACGCCAGGGGCTTCGTTTTCCCCATAACACGGCAATAAAAGTCTGAACACCTTCATGGAAGTTTGGCACCCCGAACTTATAGCATTATATGCATCAGCTCCGAATCATGACTTGGGTCAATAGTTGGGTTTGCCCGGCTCCCATGTTTTGGTACCTTACGTTCCGCTATATCAGCCAAGGTAGCACTGAGAGAACTACTACAATTGTGTCCTGGTTCTTCCGGATGAGCACCTCAGTAGAGAAAGCCGAAAACTGACTGTCATGATACGGCAAGAGCTAGTCAGTTGTTCGAGCGGTCACAAAATCTTTAAGGATTTCTCCCGCATAATGCCATAACCAATGCAGCGTGCGATGGATCGACTTTTTCTCCGATCAGCCGCTTATAGAGCCCCTAGTACGGTCTTCCAAACACAAGGGGTTGCACCGACCATACTAAAGCTCCTATGGCTAAGTGAGAGTAAATCCCTATAGTCTGATTGCCTAATTTGTTGTGCTGAGCACCTCCTTGAGAGGACCCAAAACTGGGATAAAGAGTGCTCAGGTTTATCCCGAAAACCCCCGTACTCTTTTATATAACAGGCGACATATCAACGACCTCGTTCAAACATTACAACAGACAACATGATCAGCATTCATGGAAATATAATTTCCGCTGCAAGGTAGGATGCTTTCAGGACACTCTTATAATACAATTCGGGCTTGCGGTGCTCCTTCCCCTCCGGTGGTCCCTCGGTCACTAGCTTTTAGGCATCCATCTTCCCCCAGCGCACCGTTGCGAGGGCGAAGGACATTCACGCTCCTTCTATACAGACCGACCGCTTGATGACATCAAGTCGAGGGCAAGCGCTTACAAGCCGCCTCACGAGCCCGAAGTAGCTGCTTGGAATCGACTCAGCAGGCCATAGCCGGATAACCACATCTTTCATGTTTAGTTCCTCCACCTTATGCAGTTCGATCAGCTGTTTTAGTTGATCGGCAAAAGGCACCGGATAATTCGGTGCCAAATACTGCGACCAAAAGAGCTTATCGGCGGCGTTCCTTCCTTCGGCTCGGTAGAAGTGAGCGGCATCTGATATACTGTGAGGTAGCTCGGCAAATACACCTGAGAAGTCCGGATTCACAATCAGAAACATAGTTTTCCCTTCAAGTATTTGCTTTACATGGGAAAAGCTTACCCGCCACGATCTTCCTCGCCTCTTGGATCCCCTGCAGGGCGCTTTGGGTTTCCCCCTGGGCGTCGCTCGTGGCTTGACGCGCTTTGGTGAGTTTAGACTCTTTCTTTGTTAAACTCTGCTCCAAGGCCTCGCATTTACTTACGGCCTCTTGCGGCTCCTCCTCAACTTTAATAACTCTGGCTTCGTGTTTCTCATGAAGAGTCTGCTCTGTGGCCGCCTTTTTCTCTGCCTCGGCAACGGCCCTTTTGAGGGCCTCGACTTCGGTCATAACCCCTAGCAAAAATTAAGCGGCTTATTTCACACTAAACATTTATTTCACAATAAATGCGCGCAACGCTTGTGCATACCTTGTTTATCCCTCAACTGCATTTTTAATTGGCCAATTTCTTCCATGGCCCGCTCCAGACTTTGATTCAGTCCGGAGATCTCCGTAGTGCGAGAGGCAGGAACCGCTACAGGTATCTGCTTGGAACAGAAGAGAAATCCATATCTCTGAATGAGCCTTCCTGTGATCATCAATGTGATCCCCTATCCGGTTCCTTCTTTCACCGAACAGGGTATCAGGAGCTACTATCTATACTATGGCACTCTTTGGCAAACTTATAAAACATACCTCAAAGCCTCTTATAAGGCTGATATAGGCTTCGTTCAGTCCACTCTTGGTTGACTGAATCTTCTCAATCACCGCACCCATAAGGGCACGGTGTTCGTCAACAATGGAGGCGTCTCGTAACGCCGCCAACAAAGCATCCGACACCTCTGGAAGGACAGAGGTCGCCGGCGGAACAGGCACGCCCCCTCCAGCCAAAGGAGGCTGCCTTCTGGATTCTAGAGCCGTATAAACCTCTGGAATCGCATCCGGTGAGAAGTCGAACTCAGGGTCGCCCCCGCCGTCAGGCCCTGTGGGAATCTTTTCCCCCACGTGTCCGACCCCTGCGGTTTGACCTCCAGGCGCCGCCTTCACGGTTTCTTCCTTTCCTCCTTGGCCGGGGTCCTTCTGGGACGAAGCCTCGATGTTATGCACCTGTTCGGTGGAAGGGGACTTTTGGGGCGTCCCACTCTCCATAGCATTCGAGCTCAGTAGGTCCTCTGATGAGGATTGTTTGGTACGGGACCTCATCGGACTACCAAAAAATGTGGCTTAAGGTTAAAATACTAAGCCACGATGAGTCCGGACACTTAAACCTACTCAGATTTTATACACTTATGAGTGGACCAGGGGCTGGGCCCTGGGACCCCATGCCAGGCCGCTGTCGGCGGCGGCAGTGGACTCCTCCAAAAGAGAAGCCCTTCCCCTTTTGGGCAGTTCGGTCTCCAAGGGTGCGGAGCCCGTCCTCTTCCTCCTTCCCCCTCTAGGGGATTCATCTTCCTCCTTCTTTTTATCCTCTTTGGAGGCGGAACTGGCATCAGAACCTTCGGGAATTGTGTTCGAAGTGCCGCGACGACGAAGGCCGCCCCAGGTCTTTTTCGCCTCCTTTTCGGCCGTCTTTTTCGGCACCTTGTAGGGCGCTGGGACCAGCATCTTCGTCAGAAGTGTAATGGCTGGGTCTTCGGGCAACGGGGCCGGACAATGGATCCGCTCCGCCTTCTTCGTCCGGCTCTGGGGGAGTTGAATAAACATGCATTAAGCGCTTCCTTTGGGTCATGCGGATAGAAAAGTTTAATAAACTCACCGAACTTGCAGGGCGGGACAGTTGGTACCCGCGGTCTTCGGCGGAGTCCGGCCATGATTCGCCAGACTTGAAAAGCAAAGTTTGGTGCCTGGCCGGATCGAAATCCCATAGATTGCAAGTCCGGTGTTGACAAGGCAGTGTACGGCAGACTAACATCACCTGGACTACGTTGACAAGTTCAATGTTCTTATCTCCCATATCTTTAACGCGTGTCTGAAACACCGACAGTTCGTTGGACGAGGACCAGTCCAAGCCTTTCTTGACCCAGGATGTAAGCCGCAGAGGGGCGCCGGATCGAAACTCAGGAGCGGCAGCCCATTCCTTGCCGCACGGCTCAGTGATGTAAAACCACTGCTTTTGCCACTCCTTGACAGAATCATTAAAGGTTCCTGTTGGCCACACGACGTTGGGCATCTTGCTCACCATAGTGCCCCCGCACTCGACATGCTCGCCGCCCACCACCTTGGGATTCACATTAAATACCTTCAGCCATAAACCGAAGTGCGGTGAAATATTGAGAAAAGCCTCGCACATGACAATGAATGTCGATATGTTGAGGAAGAAGTTAGGGGACAGATCGTGAAGATCAATCCCATAATAGTACATAAGGCCACGGACGAACGAGTGGAAGGCAAACCCTAGCCCGCGGACAAAGTGAGGGAGGAATACAACCCTCTTGTGTGGTTCCGGAGTAGGGACGACCTGTCCTGCCGTTGGGAGATGGTGGCTGATTTTCTTGACCAGATACCCGGCCTCCCGAAGCTTTTTGATATCCTTCTCTCGGACGGTAGAGGCCATCCATTTGCCTCCTACTCCGGATTCGGCCATCTTTGGAAGACCTTTTGTAGGTAGAGAAGGTGAACGCTTGGGTGCTGGAGCCTGAGCAGAATGGAATGAATTGGGAAGAAGGCTTGGGTGAAAAGAATGAATCCTAATCCCTTTATAAGGGCGGAAGAGGCGATGCGCCTCCCCACTCTCCTGGTAAAACCTCTTATTCCCCAAGCGCCATAATTGATGACGCAGTTGGGTTACCCGCATCTGTATTGATGAGAATCCCATGATAAGGGGACATGATCTCTGCTTTGACAAGATGTGCTAAGGAAACCACCTCGCGATGTGTGCAGTAGCTGGTTGAGAAAAATGGTCCAAATAATGACTGGGTCATGGTGTGATGTCATGCTGTCAAACATGTCAGCAGATTAGATCTATGGAACTTGTTTTGCAGAGACGGACACTATCCTGGTGTTTAAAATCTTCTATGGAGTATTCGGAGGAGGAACCCGCCTTGCAATGCCGAAGACAAAACTTCGTGCCGGACTCATCGTTATTGAAAGCCTGGTTCAGGGGCTACTGAGGGAGTCCTGGATTAGGGGGTCTTCGGACAGCCCGACTATATCCTTTGGCCGAACTGTTGGACTATGAAGATACAAGATTGAAGACTTCGTCTTGTGTCCGAATGGGACTCTCCTTGGAGTGGAAGGCAAGCTTGGCAATACGGATATGTAGATCTCCTCCCTTGTAACCGACTCTGTGTAACCCTAGCCCTCTCTGATGTCTATAAAAACTGGAGGATTTAGTCCATAGGACAACATACACGCATACCATAGGCTAGCTTCTAGGGTTTAGCCTCTACGATCTCGTGGTAGATCAACTCTTGTAATACTCATATCATCAAGAACAATCAAGCAGGACATGGGGTATTACCTCCATCAAGAGGGCCCGAACCTGGGTAAACATCATGTCCCCTGCCTCCTGTTACCATCCGCCTTAGACGCACAGTTTGGGACCCCCTACCCGAGATCCGCCGGTTTTGACACCGACAGCGGCCCTGGAGCGCGTGAAGAAGGCGATGGCAGCGACAACAGGCAAGAAGACGAGTCGGGGGGTCTTCGTCGAGGTCCGGTCTGTCGCCTAGTTGGATCCAGGGGGACTGGATTCGGTCTATGATCCAGAAGGAGCATCTGGAGGATCTGGCCGGCGGAGACTTGATCGCCCATGGGTCATGGAGGCTGCCGAGGAACAAGACCGAACCCCAACCGCAAGAGGGTGAGGGTGTTCTGCTTGCCACCCACATCGACCGGGCTTTCACTCTGCCTCCCCATCATTTCTTTTGGGTTTTTCTGAACTTCTTTGATGCCCAACTTCACCACTTCTCTCCCAACACAATCACACTCCTCGCCATGTATGTCTCCCTATGTGAATACTTCTTGGGTTGTCAACCACACTGGGGCTTGTTCAAGCACATTTTCACTTGCCTCCCTCTGACCGTGTAGAAGGCAAATCCGAGTGACAAAAAGACGTGTGTCACCCAAATGTGCTGGGGTCTAGGGATTCAAACAAGGGGTAGGAGTACTTTTCCAGCCATGACCCGTCCCGACTCAGTTAGGCGGTGGCATTCGACCTGGTCCTACTACCGAGACGTCCCAACTCTGGGTCAATCGACCGGCCTTCCTCCTTTCTCCATGGACCGAGTCCAGCAACCTTCTTCGCTTATTGTGACCCCAGTAGAGAAAGGAGAGGTGTCCATGTTAGTCGACCGAGTGGTCCAGCTGGTTCGTGATGGTGTGATTGGCATGGACTTGCTGGAAGTATTTCTCAGTAGGCGCATGCAGCCCCCTCAGGCCCGTGATCATCCGATGTGGTTGTATTCGGGCCCCAACGACACCGCCCGTGTCGACTAAGAGGAAGTTTCCGAGGAGAGAGTGGAGCAGTGGTTACGAAGCATCACTGGTAATATGGATAACCCTAGAGGGTCCAGGAGAATCATTCCATTCAGCACCGATAACGAGCCTGAAAAGGTCTGACTTCTGTAACCAAGTGCATCTTAATTCTGATTTGCGACTGTTCATGAATCTGATTATTGTCTGTCCAACTTCTTGCCTTGCAGATATATACTGAGGTGTACTCGATGCCAAATGGAGAAAAAACCCAGGAGGGAGCCGAGAGTGGAGGCGAGAGTGCTGACTAGAAATCTGAAGATGAAAGCGACAATGACGACGATGACTCGAGCAGTGGCGAGGAAGTCGACTTGCCGCCTTGTTCTGAAAGACGTTCCAAGCAGACACACGACCCAGCCATTGGAGGTGGTAAAGTAGTTGCGCCAAGCGCGCAGGTGTTGAAGCGCGCTCGGATATCCACTGCCGAGCCGACGGAGAAGGCCCCGAAGCAGCCCAAGGTTGCGCTTACAAAGACTCGGAAGGCCCTGCCAAAGATCAAAGTGGACGTCCCCGTTGCCTCTGCGTAAGTATTTTGCTATCTCTCTTCACTTTCGCGTCGTTTGGAAACTTCTACACCTCTGTTGACTGATCCTCTTTCTTAACCAAGTGAGTTCTTGGAACTTTCAGTGCTGCTACCTCTGGGACTTCCATGGACATCTACAGGGATCAAGATGATGAGGAGACTGAAGACGCGACCACTTCCAAAGTGGGTACGAATCCACAACCTTGTTCTCTTTTTGTCACTTGAATTATCGGTCGACCGAACTCTAACGGTCGAGTCTTATGCAGCGCCTCGAAATGTCATTGAACTTTCCTGATGATGATGATGAAGACATGCCCCAGAAGACCCCGGGAAGGAAGAGCAGAACTTCAGCAGGAATGTAGCACCCCGAGACCGTTGCGCCAGGTGTCGTCCAGTTATTCTCTCTTGTTGCCATGTCATTCGCTTGCGTGTTGCATCTTGTCATGCCAGCATGTGCATTGCATCATCATGTTTTCAAAACTTGCATCTGTTCCGGTCTCCTCGTTCCGTCCGTTGTCCGTTCTGAGCCCAGTCACACATGCATGCGCCCACGACATGTCCGAAATAGTATTTTATAAGTGGCCGAAAAATGTTCTCAGAATGGTTTGAAAGTTGGCGTGCGGTCTTATTATAGTGTAGGTAGGCCATCTGCAAAGTTTTAGCGCATTCGGAGTCCGTTTGACGCCCCAACGGATAACTAAAGCGATAATATAGTTGGTCAAACGTCGGACGTTTTCGGTCTCCGGAAACTGCTGCCAGGTCTCTCTCTCTTCTCTTCTCTCAGCTCGAGACCGTCTTTTCAGTCTACCTACCGCCAAGCCCTACTTAACCTCTCTTGTTAGTCCGCAGACCTCCTCCCACGCGCGTCCGAAAGTTGTCCCGGACCTGACCCGGACAGGCGTTACCGTTGTGTCCGGATCATCCCCAAACATCTACAAAACATCTCCATTTTGTTGATTGGGCTCCCTACCTATTTTTCTCGGACCGTCTGATTGAGGGACCAGATTAGCCCCTACCTAAAATCCTATTGCCATATATATAGTGTCACCCTAGACACATCCCTAAATTCTAGCCCGCTTGTCCCATCCATCCACTTCATCCGCCACCACCCACTCTCCAAATCCTCCTCGGAGTCCAAATCCAGCCAACCACATCCACCCACCTCCTTCCTTGTTCAGTTTTCCACCGCACACCACTTGGCCAGATCCACTAGCCACCTTCCACCTTGATCTGGAGCCGCCAGATCAAGATCCGATGGCCCCTAGGCCACCAGTTCATCCCCATCGGTCCACCACAGTGCGCCACAGCTGCGATCCCGCCTCAATCTTCTCTGCCTCGACGGAGCAGTCGTCACCGGCCACCAGGAGCCGCTGCTCTGCCTTGTCCCTCACCCGCCGGTAACCTCGCCCTGGCCTCGTGCTCTTTTTTTCTTCCCCATTTTTCCCTTGCACCGCTGTTGACCCGCCGGTCGCCGCCGAATGCCATCACAGGGAGCTCCAACGCCGTGCCGTCGCCATGGCCTGCATCCCTCGGCGCCCAGCTCGCCTCCGTCCTGTTCCCGGACGGACCTACACG
This sequence comes from Triticum urartu, assembly GCF_003073215.2. Lineage (NCBI taxonomy): Eukaryota > Viridiplantae > Streptophyta > Magnoliopsida > Poales > Poaceae > Triticum > Triticum urartu. The sequence goes on from NC_053023.1 coordinate 340,337,115, forward strand.
TTCTGCACCCCTCCGGCCTTGCTTTCTGCAGCTGGAGACCCGCGCTCGGCATCTTTCTGTCTCGCCAAGACCGCTTCCCCGCATCCTCGTCTGTCCAGCGCACCTGCAGAACCAGGCCGGACTCCCTCGCCCTCGCGAGCACGTCCACCGGAGTGCCACCTCGCTAGAGAACATCGTCACGCACCTCAATCTGCCCATTCCCGCCATTTTCCGCCGACCCAATCGCCGAAACTCCTGCATCGTCCTCTGCATCGCCATAGGTGTGCTGCTGCTTCTGTCTTCAGATTGAACAGAGACCAACGTCGCCCGCTCCCTGTTGACCGCGTCCTGAACCGCTTGGAAAGGCCTTTTTCTTCCAAGGCCCAGCCACCCTCCTTTCCTCTCCACCGCGTGGGCTGAGCCCCTCTAGTGAGGCCCAGTCAGCCTCCATTTTGGCCCATTTCTGTATTTTTTTCAGTTCTGCGTTTTAGCAATTATCCAGAGAGCAATAGTTTTGCAGTTTAGACCCCAAACTTCATGCTTTAATAACTTCACAACCGTGCATCGGATTAAAACAATTTATATATGAAATATGCTTAGTTTTTCGTCTAGTTTCATAACATGTCTTTTTCATCTATGTTTGAAATGTTTAAAATGTTGTTTGTTTAAATTTTGCCTATTGCCATGCTAAAATGATTTATTCCATAACTAAATATATGTAACTCGGATTTTAATAAACTTTATATGTAAATGGGGTGGAAAAATGCCTAGTTTAACATGGTTCACTTACTTTGCATGTTTAACAACTCTAAAATTTTGTTTAGGGCAGAACAGTACCAAACCTTAAAATATGCATATGGGGATTTTTCCGGACTTGTTGCTTGTTGTTCCGGCCTCATTTAAACTTGCCTAGATAGGTAGTTTTGCTTTGCTTCACCCTCTTGCCATGCTAACAACATTTAATCTTGTTGGGTACATAAACGAGATCGAACTAAATAACTTGAATGTGGTGTTTCGTCAATATTGCAACTCGTTGCATATTGAGCTCCACTTAATTTGTAGGATTGCTTGTGCATCTTGCCATGCCATGCATATTTAACCCGGACATGCATCATACTTGGTTGTGCATCATGCCATGCTTATGTGGTGGTTGTTTACTATGTTGTGTGCTTCTTTCCGGTGTTTGCTTCTTCGGGTTGGTTCTGGTAACGTCGCTTTTGTGAGGACCCGTTCGACTACGTCCGTTTGTCTTCTTCATGGACTCGTTCTTCTTCCTTGCGGGATTTCAGGCAAGATGATCATACCCTCGAAATCACTTCTATCTTCACTTTCTAGTTGCTCGCTCTTTTGCTATGCCTATGCTGCGATACCTACCACTTGCTTATCAGCCTCCCATATTGTTGAACCAAGCCGCTAACCCACCTTGTCCTAGCAAACCGTTGTTTGGCTATGTTACCGCTTTGCTCAGCCCCTCTTATAGCGTTGTTAGTTGCAGGTGAAGATTGAATTTTCTACCTTGTTGGTACATGGCTATGTTGTTCCTTTTTGGAACATGTTTACTTGTTGGGATATCACAATATACCTTATTTAATTAATGCATCTATATACTTGGTAAAGGGTGGAAGGCTCGGCCTTATGCCTGGTGTTTTTTTTCACTCTTGCCGCCCTAGTTTCCATCATATCGGTGTTATGTTCCTGGATTTTGCGTTACTTACGCGGTTGGGCTATAATGGGAACCCCTTGACAGTTTGCCTTGAATAAAACTCTTCCAGCAATGCCCAACATTGGTTTTACCATTCGCCACCGAGCCTTTTATTTTCCCTTGGGAGTCGTGCTCCTAAGGGTCATCATTATTGTACCCCCCCCGGGCCAGTGATCCTCTAAGTGTTGGTCCAACCTGCCACCTGCCGGTGGCCACCAGGGGCAACTCTGGGCTGGCCTACCCGTACCTTGGACAATCCAGTGTGCCCTGAGAACGAGTTATGTGCAGCTCCTACCGGGATTTGTCGGCACATTCGGGCGGTGTTGCTGGATATGTTTTACCTTGTCGAAGTTGTCTTGTAAAACTGGGATGCCGAGTCTGATCGGAATGTCTCGGGAGAAGGTTTATCCTTCGTTGACCGTGAGAGCTTGTGATGGGCTAAGTTGGGACACCCCTACAGGGATTGAACTTTTGAAAGCCGTGCCCGCGGTTATGGGTAGATGGGAATTTGTTAATGTCCGGTTGTAGAAAACCTGAAGTTGACCTTAATTAAAATACATCAACTGCGTGTGTAATCGTGATGGTCTCTTTCTGGCGGAGTCCGGGAAGTGAACACCGTGTTGGAGTTATGCTTGACGTAGGTTGTTCTAGGATCACTTCTTGATCATAGTTTCTCGATCGTGCTTTGCCTTCTCTTCTTGCTCTCATTTGCGTATGTTAGCCACCATATATGCTAGTCGCTTGCTGCAGCTCCACCTCATACCTTTACCTTACCCATAAGCTTAAATAGTCTTCATCGCGAGGGTGCGATATTGCTGAGTCCCCGTGGCTCACAGATTACTCCCAAAACCAGTTTGCAGGTGCCGATGATACCGTGCAGGTGACTCAACCAAGCTCAAGGAGGAGCTCGATGAAAATGTTGTCCTTTATGTTGTTTCGTTGTAGTTGATCATTAGTGGAGCCCAGTTGCAGTCGATCGGGGATCTGTGTAGCATTTGGGGTAGTCTTCTTTTATTTTGGCTCCGTAGTCGAGCCTTGATTGTAATTGGTTGATGTAATGCTTTATTCATGTAATTGTGTGAAGTGTCGATTGTAAGCCAACTATGTATCTCTTTCCCTTATGTATTACATGGGTTGTGTGAAGATTACCTCACTTGCGACATTGCTTTCAATGTGGTTATGCCTCTAAGTCGTGCTTCGACAGGTGGGAGATATAGCCGCATCGAGGGCGTTACTAGTTGGTAATCAGAGCCTTCCCCGACGTTAGGAGCCCCCCTGCTTGATCGAATTAGCTGACGAGTTGAGTCCAGAAAAATGTTTTGAGTCATTTATGAATTATATATATCGGAGAGTAGGAATTCTTTTTACTCCTCAGTCCCTTCATCGCTCAGGTGAGGCCTCCTGACGTAGAGTTTTGACTCTTCTCTTCCCAAATTTCACAAAAATAAATTAGGATCGCCCGGGTATCTTGGAATCATTCCAATGGTTTTGTGACGAGAACATTGTTCTTGGTGCCTCCTGACATTTAGGGGATGTGGCAGTGTCCCGGGGAGTTGAGCTCTGAGGTGTTGTCGTCCCAATTTTATCGTTGTAGTTCTGGAATACCTGAGATTAGTTTCGCCGACATCGAAAATCTCTTTTATGCAGTTGTTGGGGAGATAACCTCGACGCCACCCAATACTGGGGCGGGAGTTCGGGAGTATTGCCATAACTCGTATAACGGATGCTTTTCGAAGGTTGAGGTAAATGATTTCCGAAGGTTTCTTGGTTATGTGTTGAAGGATGGATACAACTGGATGTAGGATTTGCTAGTTTTGGGTGAGATATTATGCTTCCCCTGTATCCCCAACACCTGATTGCATAACCGGAAAGTTTCGGGAGTTTATAAGTGGGAATGCAAGTAGCTCTTAGGATATCTTTCCGACAGATGTATGATATGAAATTGGGGTTCGACGTCTAGTAGTCCGCCTATCCACGGTTGGTTTTACAGTGGTCTCGTTGTGTCTTAAAGAGTCCTTGGCTATGCCGACTTGGGGACGCTTCGTATGTCATGTGCACTGCCTTGTACATGATGGTGCTGTACGATCGAGCCCGTGTAGGCCCCACCACGAAAACTTCGGACGAAATCTGTATCATATGTTTGTTCCGGCTTATTCCGCAAGCCAACCTTTGTTTTGCTTTGAGTTGTGGTATTCGAGTTGCTTCGAAGTCAAATGTTGATTCCATACCTTTCCTAAGTGCTGTTCTCATATTCCTATGTGAATACTAATCCTTCTTGATAATCGAGATTGTCATGTAAATCCTGTTCAACCGGTGTGTTTTCTCTTCAAGTGGATCCGTTCATTTTCAACATCCGCAAGATTCAATCTCAGCTTTCTCAACGTTGTTCGTTTCATCCATCCCAAGTTGTCTTTGTTTTTCCAACCCACCCACCCTTTTTCTTCAAGGACTCAGATTTCTTAATCAAGTATCCTTTGATTCATGTGAAGTATCTCCATTCTTTTCCTTCATGTTCTTACCCGGTGATTCTCATGAAGATTCTAACGGAGCTTCAAGTTCTTCACTCTTCACTCATTTTCTGCTCCGGTGGATTCAAATCAAGCTGTCGGTGTTGATCTCATATCCCTTTTTCCTCGATTCAAATACCTTCTCATACCGGTGCACCTCATAATAATTCACTTCTCTCTATTCATTTGTTCGGGAGTGCTGAAGATATCTCAGAAGGCTCGTCTTGTCTTTCAGGATCAGTTCAACCTATTTCGAGGTTGTTAACTCATTCTAGCCATTTAAATCTTACCGGTGCATTCTCTCTTGTAAATCGTTCTACGGTGTTTCTTTTGAGTGGGCCCTAACCCACAGGTCTTTTTTCCAGGATCTTACCTGACTCTTCTTATTTTCCGAAGTTATCCTCAAATTGTTTTCGAAGTTTGACGTAAGTATGATTTATCATCAGTCAAATGTCTTTCTCCAAGATCTTCCAAATTATTTTCATCATTGGTTCAATTTTTCAATTCTTCTTTATTCTGGAGTGTCTCAACAATTCACGGTGGTGTTTCTCGTCGTCTTTCTCATTGCTTGAAGACCGAAGAAAAGTTTTTCCTCCATATCTTATCCGTTCTCTCAAAGGTTCATCATTCTAGCTTGTTGCTATCCTCTCATAATTGTTTTCAATGGTGACAATTTTTTTTCTCCCATCCGGAACAATTAAGGAGTCTTTTCAGTTTGATTCTCCGGAGCCCATCATCTCAAAATTATTCATTCTCAGCTTTCAGATCTCGTTCTCCAATCATACTGGTGCATCGTTCAAATATCCTCTAATCAGTTCTTGATCTCTTCGTTCACTTGCATCTAAATTCCCTCAAGTATATTCATTCGTTTCCCAATTCTACCCGGTGTTCTTTATCTTTTCTTCGTTCATTTTCAATTCTTACGATGGTTCTTCCAAGATTCTTCTTCCTTCGTTTGTCTTATCAATTCATTCGTCGTTCCAATCATACCAGTGGTTCATTGAAGACCTTTCTCGAGTTTGTGCTATATCTATCTTAATCCTTTCTACAAGAATAAGTAGTATGCCAAATCCATTGCTTGTCATCAATTTGAATTGGTGAAGGATAAGCATAATGTTATTCTTATTCTTGTTTCATCGAGTTTATTCAATTTCTTTTTCCGGAGTGGTTCATCGTATCACATTCTCAGTTCGAGATGCTTTATCTTTTCTTTTCCGAAGTTCCAAGCTCTAATTATCACGGAGATCCATCTAAATCATTACAAGGTTTCACCTTGTGTTCCCAACTTCTCTTTATCTTCGTAATTCTTTTGTTTACCGGAGTTCTTCATGAAGTTTCTACATGATGGTTCATCAAGGATTTATATTCTTTCTCGAAGTGTTCATCGAGATTCTTTTCTAAGGAGCTCAAGTATTCTTCGTCTTGCATCCGGAGTGCAATTCTTTCTACCTTATCATTGGAGGTGGTATTATGTCATTCTTGATAATTTGAGTTCATGTTTCATGATTCACATGTTATTACGAATGAGGTATTTCAAATCCACCAACCAACTAGTTGGAGCTATCCTGTGTCATGTTTCACCTAAAGCCTTCCCTAAGGATTGTTGCTATCTATGGTGCTCATAAGTGACCCAAGTTCTTCTTTTACCCTCCCGATGAAATATTTTCTCGTCTCCTTGTTCATATCAATCCAATTCTTTTTCCCGTGAGTGGCAGGTTGTCACCTCATAATTTGAGATGTATTCCAGAAGACCATATCAAGCTTATGCTTTTCGTTGTTGGTTTTCCAACAACTCCGTTCTAGCATTTGTTGTAACCGTGCTCTCTCAAGATCTTGTTTCCTTGCGTTCCGGAGGCATTGTGATGTTGCTCTCTGCAACCCATCTTCTTGTTTTGTCCGGATCGTGTTCTTTTCGTCCTTATCCTTTTAACCGGAGTGTCGTGCCCGCTTTTCGAGTTCTTCCCATCCTGTCAAGTTTTTGCCTCCCTTCTCAACCAGAGTGCCGCCTGAAATCGTTCTTACCCATTGTGCCATTCTTTCAATAGTTCCGGAGGCATTGTATTGTTTTTTTCATCAAGTATCCCCTCATCTTGTCAAATTCATGTTCAATTCCTTCCATTTACAGTCGGAGTGCTGTCCAAATTATATCATTCTTAATCCTTCTCTATCTTGTTTTAACCGGAGTGGTTTCAATATATATCTTGCCCTTCAACCTCAAGGTTTTTCGCAATGATCTTTGTCCCTCTTTTCTAACTGAGTGTTTTCGACTTTGTTCACCTTCGTTGTATTCTTTTCTCGAATTTTTTCAACCTCGCAAGGTTCTTTGGTTTCACTCGTTTGTCAGAGAAGCAACATAGTTTCACCACACCTCTTCCTCTTCCTTTCCCCTCCGGTGCCATTCTAGATCTCGGGACGAGATCCTCTCGTAATGGTGGAGTGTTGTAACGCCCCGAGACCGTTGTGCCAGGTGTCGTCCAGTTATTCGCTATTGTTGCAATGTCATTCGCTTGCGTGTTGCATCTTATCATGTCATCATGTGCATTGCATCATCATGTTTTCAAAACATGCATCTGTTCTGGTCTCCTCGTGATATCCGTTGTCTGTTCTGAGGCCAGTCACACTTGCACGCACCCGCGGCATGTCCGAAATAGTATTTTATAAGTGGCCGAAAAATGTTCTCGGAATGGGTTGAAAGTTGGCATGCTTTCTTATTATAGTGTAGGTAGGCCGCCTGCCAAGTTTCAGCGCATTCGGAGTCTGTTTGACGCCCCAACGGATAACTATAGCGACAATATAGTCGGTCAAACGTCGGACGTTTTCGGTCTCCAGAAACTGCTGCCGGGTCTCTCTCTCTTTTCTCTTCTCTCAGCTCGAGACCTTCTTTTCAGTCTACCTACCGCCAGGCCCTACCTAACCTCTCTCGTCAGTCCGCAGACCTCCTCCCGCGCGCGCTCCCGGACCCAACCCGGACAGGCGTTACCGTTGTGTCCGGATCATCCCCAAACATCTACAAAACATCTCCGTTTTGTTGATTGGGCTCCCTACCTATTTTTCTCGGACGTCTAATTTAAATCAAAGGGACCGGATTAGCCCCTACCTAAAATCCTATTGCCATATATATATAGTGGCAACCCTAGACAAACCCCTAAATTCTAGCCCGCTTGTCCCATCCATCCACTTCATCCGCCGCCACCCACTCTCCAAATCCTCCTCCGAGTCCACATCCAGCCAACCACATCCACCCACCTCCTTCCTCGTTCAGTTTTCCACCGCACACCACTTGGCCAGATCCACTAGCCACCTTCCACCTTGATGTGGAGCCGCCAGATCAAGATCTGATGGCCCCTGGACCACCAGTTCATCCCCATCGGTCCACCACAGTACGCCGTAGCCAAGATCCCGCCTCAATCTTCTCTGCCTCGACGGAGCAGTCGTCGCCGGCCACCAGGAGCCGCTGCTCTGCCTTGTCCCTCCCCCGCCGGTAACCTCGCCCTGGCCTCGTGCTCTTTTTTTCTTCCCCGTTTTTCCCTTGCGCCGCTGTAGACCCGCCGGTCGCCGCCAATTGCCGTCACAGGGAGCTCCAACGCCGCGCCGTCGCCATGGCTTGCATCCCTCGGCGCCCAGCTCGCCTCTGTCCTGTACCCGGACGGACCTACCCGTTCTGCACCCCTCCGGCCACGCTTTCTGCAGCTGGAGACCCGCACTCGGCCTCTTTCTGCCTCGCCAAGACTGCTTGCCCGCGTCCTCGTCTGTCCAGCGCACCTGCAGAACCAGGCCGGACTCCCTCGCCCTCGCGAGCTCGTCCACCGGAGCGCCACCTCACCGGAGAATGTCGGCATGCACCTCGATCCGCCCATTCCCGCCGTTTTCCGCCGACCCCATCGCCGGAACTCTTGTCGTCGTCCTCTGCATCGCCATGGGTGTGCTGCTGCTTCTGTCTTCAGATCGAAGAGAGACCAACGTCGCCCGCTCCCCGTTGACCGCGTCCTGAACCGCTTGGAAAGGCCTTTTTCTTCCAAGGCCCAGCCGCCCTCCTTTCCTCTCCACCGCGTGGGCTGAGCCCCTCTGGTGAGGCCCAGTCAGCCTCCGTTTTGGCCCATTTCTGTTTTTTTTCAGTTCTGCGTTTTAGCAATTATCCAGAGAGCAACAGTTTTGCAGTTTAGACCCCAAACTTCATGCGTTTAATAACTTCACAACCGTGCATCGGATTAAAACAATTTATATATGAAATATGCTTAGTTTTTCGTCTAGTTTCATAACATGTCTTTTTCATCTATGTTTGAAATGTTTAAAATGTTGTTTGTTTACATTTTTCCTATTGCCATGCTAAAATGATTTATTCCATAACTAAATATCGGTAACTCGGATTTTAATAAACTTTATATGTAAATGGGGTGGAAAAATTCCTAGTTTAACATGCTTCACTTACTTTGCATGTTTAACAACTCTAAAATTTTGTTTAGGGCAGAACAGTACCAAACCTGAAAATATGCATATGGGGATTTTTCCGGACTTGTTGCTTGTTGTTCCGGCCTCATTTAAAGTTGCCTAGATAGGTAGTTTTGCTTTGCTTCACCCTCTTGCCATGCTAACAACATTTAATCTTGTTGGGTACATAAACGAGATCAAACTAAATAACTTGAATGTGGTGTTTCGTCAATATTGCAACTCGTTGCATATTGAGCTCCACTTAATTTGTAGGATTGTTAGTGCATCTTGCCATGCCATGCATATTTAACCCGGACATGCATCATACTTGGTTGTGCATCATGCCATGCTTATGTGGTGGTTGTTTACTATGTTGTGTGCTTCTTTCCGGTGTTTGCTTCTTCGGGTTGGTTCCGGTAACGTCGCGTTTGTGAGGACCCGTTCGACTATGTCCGTTTGTCTTCTTCACGGACTCGTTCTTCTTCCTTGTGGGATTTCAGGCAAGATGATCATACCCTGAAATCACTTCTATCTTCGCTTGCTAGTTGCTCGCTCTTTTGCTATGCCTATGCTGCGATACCTACCACTTGCTTATCATGCCTCCCATATTGTTGAACCAAGCCTCTAACCCACCTTGTCCTAGCAAACCGTTGTTTGGCTATGTTACCACTTTGCTCAGCCCCTCTCATAGCATTGTTAGTTGCAGGTGAAGATTGAATTTTGTATCTTGTTGGCACATGGCTATGTTGTTCCTTTTTGGAACATGTTTACTTGTTGGGATATCACAATATATCTTATTTAATTAATGCATCTATATACTTGGTAAAGGGTGGAAGGCTCGGCCTTATGCCTGGTGTTTTGTTCCACTCTTGCCGCCCTAGTTTCCGTCATATCGGTGTTATGTTCCTGGATTTTGCGTTCCTTACGCGGTTGGGCTATAATGGGAACCCCTTGACAGTTCGCCTTGAATAAAACTCTTCCAGCAATGCCCAACATTGGTTTTACCATTCCCACCTAGCCTTTTCTTTTCCCTTGGGAGTCGCGCTCCTGAGGGTCATCATTATTTTACCCCCCGGGCCAGTGCTCCTTTGAGTGTTGGTCCAACCTGTCAGCTGCCGGTGGCCACCAGGGGCAACTCTGGGCTGGCTTACCCATACCTTGGACAATCCAGTGTGCCCTGAGAACGAGTTGTGTGCAGCTCCTATCGGGATTTGTCGGCACATTCGGGCGGTGTTGCTGGATTTGTTTTACCTTGTCGAAGTTGTCTTGTAGAACTGGGATGCCGAGTCTGATCGGAATGTCTCGGGAGAAGGTTTATCCTTCGCTGACCGTGAGAGCTTGTGATGGGCTAAGTTGGGACACCCCTACAGGGATTGAACTTTCGAAAGCCGTGCCCGCGGTTATGGGCATATGGGAATTTGTTAACGTCCGGTTGTAGAAAACCTGAAGTTGACATTAATTAAAATACATCAACTACGTGTGTAATCGTGATGGTCTCTTTCCGGCGAAGTCCGGGAAGTGAACACGGTGTTGGAGTTATGCTTGACGTAGGTTGTTCTAGGATCACTTCTTGATCATAGTTTCTCGATCGTGCTTTGCCTTCTCTTCTCGCTCTCATTTGCGTATGTTAGCCACCATATATGCTAGTCGCTTGCTGCAGCTCCACCTCATACCTTTACCTTGCCCATAAGCTTAAATAGTCTTGATCGCGAGGGTGCGAGATTGCTGAGTCCCCGTGGCTCATAGATTACTTCCGAAACCAGTTTGCAGGTGCCGATGATACTGTGCAGGTGACTCAACCAAGCTCAAGGAGGAGCTCGATGAAGATCTTGTCCTTTATGTTGTTTCGTTGTAGTTGATCAGTAGTGGAGCCCAGTTGTGGTCGATCGGGGATCTATGTAGCATTTGAGGTAGTCTTCTTTTGTTTTGGCTCCGTAGTCGGGCCTTGATTGTAACTGGTTGATGTAATGCTTTATTCATGTAATTGTGTGAAGTGTCGATTGTAAGCCAACTATGTATCTCTTTCCCTTATGTATTACATGGGTTGTGTGAAGATTACCTCACTGGCGACATTGCTTTCAATGTGGTTATGCCTCTCAGTCATGCTTCGACACGTGGGAGATATAGCCGCATTGAGGGCGTTACAAGTTGGTAACCAGAGCCTTCCCCGACGTTAGGAGCCCCCCTGCTTGATCGAATTAGCTGACGAGTTGAGTCTAGAAAAATGTTTTGAGTCATTTAGGAATTATACATATCAGAGAGTAGGAATGCTTTTTACTCCTCAGTCCCTTCATCGCTCTGGTGAGGCATCCTGACGTAGAGTTTTGACTCTTCTCTTCTCAAATTTCACAAAAAAAAATTAGGATCGCGCGGGTATCTTGGAATCGTTCCGATGGTTTTGTGACGAGAACATTGTTCTTGGTGCCTCATGACATTTAGGGGTTGTGGCAGTGTCCCGGGGAGTTGAGCTCTGAGGTGTTGTCTTCACAATTTTATAGTTGTAGTTCTGGAATACCTCAGAATAGTTTCACCGACATCGAAAATCTCTTTTATGCAGTTGTTGGTGAGATAACCTCGACGCCACCTAGTACTGGGGCAGGAGTTCGGGAGTATTGCCATAACTCGTATAACGGATGCTTTTCGAAGGTTGAGGTAAACGATTTTTGAAGGTTTCTTGGTTATGTGTTGAAGGATGGATACAGCTGGATGTAGGATTTGCTAGTTTTGGGTGAGATATTATGCTTCCCCTGTATCCCCAACACCTGATTGCATAACCGGAAAGTTTCGGGAGTTTATAAGTGGGAATTCAAGTAGCTCTTAGGATATCTTTCCGACATATGTATGATATGAAATTGGGGTTCGACGTCTAGTGGTCCGCCTATCCACGGTTGGTTTTACAGTGGTCTCGTTGTGTCTTAAAGAGTCCTTGGCTATGCTGACTCGGGGACGCTTCGTATGTCATGTGCACTTCGTTGTACATGATGGTGATGTACGATCGAGCCCGTGTAGGCCCCACCACGAAAACTTCGGACGAAATTTGTATCATATGTTCGTTCCGGCTTATTCCGCAAGCCAACCTTTGTTTTGCTTTGAGTTGTGGTATTCGAGTTGCTTCGAAGTCAAATGTTGATTCCATACCTTTCCTAAGTGCTGTTCTCATATTCCTATGTGAATACTAATCCTTCTTGATAATCGAGATTGTCATGTAAATCCTGTTCAACCGGTGTGTTTTCTCTTCAAGCGGATCCGTTCATTTTCAACATCCGCAAGATTCAATCTCAGCATTCTCAACGTTGTTTGTTTCATCCATCCAAGTTGTCTTTGTTTTTCCCACCCACCCACCCTTTTTCTTCAAGGACTCAGATTTCTTAATCAAGTATCCTTTGATTCATGTGAAGTATCTCCATTCTTTTCCTTCATGTTCTTACCCGGTGATTCTCATGAAGATTCTAACGGAGCTTCAAGTTCGTCACTCTTCACTCGTTTTCTTCTCCGGTGGATTCAAATCAAGTTGTCGGTGTTGATCTCATATCCCTTTTTCCTCATTTCAAATACCTTCTCATACCGATGCACCTCATAATAATTCACTTCTCTCTATTCATTTGTTTGGGAGTGCTGAAGATATCTCAGCAGGCTCGTCTTGTCTTTCAAGATCAGTTCAACCTATTTCGAGGTTGTTATCTCATTCTAGCCATTTAAATCTTACCGGTGCATTCTCTCTTGTAAATCGTTCTACGGTGTTTCTTTTGAGTGGGCCCTAACCCACAGGTCTTTTTCCAGGATCTTACCTGACTCTTCCTATTTTCTGAAGTTATCCTCAAATTCTTTTCGAATTTTGACGTAAGTATGATTTATCATCAGTCAAATGTCTTTCTCCAAGATCTTCCAAATTATTTTCATCATTGGTTTAATTTTTCTATTCTTCTTTATTCCGGAGTGTCTCAACAATTCACGATGCTGTTTCTCGTCATCTTTCTCATCACTTGAAGACCGAAGAAAAGTTTTTCCTCCATATCTTATCCGTTCTCTCAAAGATTCATCATTCTAGCTTGTTGCTATCCTCTCATAATTGTTTTAAATGGTGACAATTTTTTTCTCCCATCTGGAACAATTAAGGAGTCTTTTCAGTTTGATTCTCCGGAGCCCATCATCTCAAAATTATTCATTCTCAGCTTTCAGATCTCGTTCTCCAATCATACTGGTGCATCGTTCAAATATCCTCTAATCAGTTCTTGATCTCTTCGTTCACTTGCATCTAAATTCCCTCAAGTATATTCATTCGTTTCCCAATTCTACCCGGTGTTCTTTATCTTTTCTTCGTTCATTTTCAATTCTTACGATGGTTCTTCCAAGATTCTTCTTCCTTCGTTTGTCTTATCAATTCATTCGTCGTTCCAATCATACCAGTGGTTCGTTGAAGACCTTTCTCAAGTTTGTGCTATATCTATCTTAATCCTTTCAACGAGAATAAGTACTATGCCAAATCCATTGCTTGTCATCAATTTTAATTGGTGAAGGATAAGCGTAATGTTATTCTTATTCTTGTTTCATCGAGTTTATTCAATTTCTTTTTTCCGGAGTGGTTCATCGTATCACATTCTCAGTTCGAGATGCGTTATCTTTTCTTTTCCGGAGTTCCAAGCTCTAATTATCACGGAGATCCATCTAAATCATTACAAGGTTTCACCTTGTGTTCCCAACTTCTCTTTATCTTCGTAATTCTTTTGTTTACCGGAGTTCTTCATGAAGGTTCTACATGATGGTTCATCAAGGATTTATATTCTTTCTCGAAGTGTTCATCGAGATTCTTTTCTAAGGAGCTCAAGTATTCTTCATCTTTCATCCGGAGTGCAATTCTTTCTACTTTATCATTGGAGGTGGTATTATGTCATTCTTGATAATTTGAGTTCATGTTTCATGATTCACATATTATTAAGAATGACGTATTTTAAATCCACCAACCAACTAGTTGGAGCTATCCTGTGTCATGTTTCACCTAAAGCCTTCCCTAAGGATTGTTGCTATCTATGGTGCTCATAAGTGAACCAAGTTCTTCTTTTAACCTCCCGATGAAATATTTTCTCGTCTCCTTGTTCATATCAATCCAATTCTTTTTCCCGTGAGTGGCAGGTTGTCACCTCATAATTTGAGATGTATTCCAGAAGACCATATCAAGCTTATTCTTTTCGTTGTTGGTTTTCCAACAACACCGTTATAGCATTTGTTGTAACCGTGCTCTCTCAAGATCTTGTTTCCCTGCGTTCCGGAGGCATTGTGATGTTGCTCTCTGCAACCCATCTTCTTGTTTTGTCAGGATCGTCTTCTTTTCGTCCTTATCCTTTTAACCGGAGTGTCGTGCCCGCTTTTCGAGTTCTTCCCATCCTGTCAAGTTTTTGCCTCCCTTCTCAACCGGAGTGCCGCCTGAAATCGTTCTTACCCATTGTGCCATTCTTTCAATAGTTCCGGAGGCATTGTATTGTTGTTTTCATCAAGTATCCCCTCATCTTGTCAAATTCATGTTCAATTCCTTCCATTTACAGTCGGAGTGCTGTCCAAATTATATCATTCTTAATCCTTCTCTATCTTGTTTTAACAGGAGTGGTTTCAATATATATCTTGCCCTTCAACCTCAAGGTTTTTCGCAATGATCTTTGTCCCTCTTTTCTAACGGTGTGTTTTCGACTTTGTTCACCTTCGTTGTATTCTTTTCTCGAATTTGTTCAACCTCGCAAGGTTCTTTGGTTTCACTCGTTTGTCAGAGAAGCAGCATAGTTTCACCACACCTCTTCCTCTTCCTTTCCCCTCCGGTGCCATTCTAGATCTCGGGACGAGATCCTCTCGTAGTGGTGGAGTGTTGTAACGCCCCGAGACCGTTGCGCCAGGTGTCGTCCAGTTATTCGCTGTTGTTGCCATGTCATTCGCTTGCGTGTTGCATCTTATCATGTCATCATGTGCATTGCATCATCATGTTTTCAAAACTTGCATCTGTTTCGGTCTCCTCATTCCGTCCGTTGTCCGTTCTGAGCCCAGTCACACTTGCACGCGCCCGCGGCATGTCCGAAATAGTATTTTATAAGTGCCCGAAAAATGTTCTCGGAATGGGTTGAAAGTTGGCGTGCGGTCTTATTATAGTGTAGGTAGGCCGCCTGCCAAGTTTCAGCGCATTCGGAGTCCGTTTGACGCCCCAACGGATAACTATAGCGACAATATAGTCGGTCAAACGTCGGACGTTTTCGGTCTCCGGAAACTGCTACCGGGTTTCTCTCTCTCTTCTCTTCTCTCAGCTCGAGACTGTCTTTTCAGTCTACCTACCGCCAGGCCCTACCTAACCTCTCTCGTCAGTCCGCAGACCTCCTCCCGCGCGCGTCCGAAAGTTGTCCCGGACCCGAACCGGACAGGCGTTACCGTTGTGTCCGTATCATCCCCAAACATCTACAAAACATCTCCGTTTTGTTGATTGGGCTCCCTACCTATTTTTCTTGGACCGTCTAATTTAAATCAGAGGGACAGGATTAGCCCCTACCTAAAATCCTATTGCCATATATATATATATATATATATATATATAGTGGCAACCCTAGACAAACCCCTAAATTCTAGCCCGCTTGTCCCATCCATCCACTTCATCCGCCGCCACCCCCTCTCCAAATCCTCCTCCGAGTCCACATCCAGCCAACCACATCCACCCACCTCCTTCCTCGTTCAGTTTTCCACCGCACACCACTTGGCCAGATCCACTAGCCACCTTCCACCTTGATCTGGAGCCGCCAGATCAAGATCCGATGGCCCCTAGACCACCAGTTCATCCCCATCGGTCCACCACAGTACGCTGCAGCCGCGATCCCACCTCAATCTTCTCTGCCTCGACGGAGCAGTCGTCGCCGGCCACCAGGAGCCGCTGCTCTGCCTTGTCCCTCACCCGCCGGTAACCTTGCCCTGTCCTCGTGCTCTTTTTTTCTTCCCCGTTTTTCCCTTGCGCCGCTGTAGACCCGCCGGTCGCCGCCGATTGCCAACACAGGGAGCTCCAACGCCGCGCGGTCGCCATGGCCTGCATCCCTCGGCGCCCAGCTCGCCTCCGTCCTGTACCCGGACGGACCTACCCGTTCTGCACCCCTCCGGCCTCACTTTCTGCAGCTGGAGACCCGCGCTCGGCCTCTTTCTGCCTCGCCAACGATGCTTCCCCGCGTCCTCGTCTGTCCAGCGCACCTGCAGAACCAGGCCAGACTCCCTCGCCCTCGTGAGCACGTCCACCGGAGTGCCACCTCGCCGAAGAACATCGTCATGCACCTCGATCCGCTCATTCCCGCCGTTTTCCGCCGACCCCATCGCCAGAACTCTTGTCGTCGTCCTCTGCATCGCCATGGGTGTGCTGCTGCTTCTATCTTCAGATCGAACAGAGACCAACGTCGCCCGCTCCCCGTTGACCGCGTCCTGAACCGCTTGGAAAGGCCTTTTTCTTCCAAGGCCCAGCCGCCCTCCTTTCCTCTCCACCGCGTGGGCTGAGCCCCTCTGGTGAGGCCCAGTCAGCCTCCGTTTTGGCCCATTTCTATTTTTTTTCAGTTCTGCGTTTTAGCAATTATCCAGAGAGCAACAGTTTTGCAGTTTAGACCCCAAACTTCATGCTTTTAATAACTTCACAACCGTGCATCGGATTAAAACAATTTATATATGGAATATGCTTAGTTTTTTGTCTAGTTGCATAACATGTCTTTTTCATCTATGTTTGAAATGTTTAAAATGTTGTTTGTTTAAGTTTTGCCTATTGCCATGCTAAAATGAGTTATTCCATAATTAAATATCGGTAACTCGGATTTTAATAAACTTTATATGTAAATGGGGTGAAAAATGCCTAGTTTAACATGGTTCACTTACTTTGCATGTTTAACAACAATAAATTTTTTTTAGGGCACAACAGTACCAAACCTTAAAATATGCGTATGGGGATTTTTCGGACTTGTTGCTTGTTGTTCCGGCCTCATTTAAACTTGCCTAGATAGGTAGTTTTGCTTTGCTTCACCCTCTTGCCATGCTAACAACATTTAATCTTGTTGGGTACATAAACGAGATCGAACTAAATAACTTGAATGTGGTGTTTTGTCAATATTGCAACTTGTTGCATATTGAGCTCCACTTAATTTGTAGGATTGTTTGTGCATCTTGCCATGCCATGCATATTTAACCCGGACATGCATCATACATGGTTGTGCATCATGCCATGCTTATGTGGTGGTTGTTTACTATGTTGTGTGCTTCTTTCCGGTGTTTGCTTCTTCGGGTTGGTTCCGGTAACGTCGCGTTTGTGAGGACCCGTTCGACTACGTCCGTTTGTCTTCTTCATGGACTCGTTCTTCTTCCTTGCGAGATTTCAGGCAAGATGATCATACCCTCGAAATCACTTCTATCTTTGCTTGCTAGTTGCTCGCTCTTTTGCTATGCCTATGCTGCGATACCTACCACTTGCTTATCATGCCTCCCATATTGTTGAACCAAGCCTCTAACCCACCTTGTCCTAGCAAACTGTTGTTTGGCTATGTTACCACTTTGCTCAGCCCCTCTTATAGCGTTGTTAGTTGCAGGTGAAGATTGAAGTTTGTACCTTATTGGTACATGGCTATGTTGTTCCTTTTTGGAACATGTTTACTTGTTGGGATATCACAATATATCTTATTTAATTAATGCATCTATATACTTGGTAAAGGGTGGAAGGCTCGCCCTTATGCCTGGTGTTTTTTTCCACTCTTGTCGCCCTAGTTTCCGTCATATCGGTGTTATGTTCCCGGATTTTGCATTCCTTACGCGGTTGGGCTATAATGGGAACCCCTTGACAGTTCGCCTTGAATAAAACTCTTCCAGCAATGCCCAACATTGGTTTTACCATTCGCCACCTAGCCTTTTCTTTTCCCTTGGGAGTGCGCTCCTGAGGGTCATCATTATTTTACCCCCCCCCCCCCCCCCCCCGGGCCAGTGCTCCTCTGAGTGTTGGTCCAACCTGTCAGCTGCCGGTGGCCACCAGGAGCAACTCTGGGCTGGCCTACCCGTACCTTGGACAATCCGATGTGCCCTGAGAACGAGTTATGTGCAGCTCCCATCGGGATTTGTCGGCACATTCGGGCGGTGTTGCTGGATTTGGTTTACCTTGTCGAAGTTGTCTTGTAGAACTGGGATGCTGAGTGTAATCGGAATGTCTCGGGAGAAGGTTTATCCTTCATTGACCGTGAGAGCTTGTGATGGGCTAAGTTGGGACACCCCTGCAGGGATTGAACTTTCGAAAGCTGTGCCTGCGGTTATGGGTAGATGGGAATTTGTTAACGTCCGGTTGTAGAAAACCTGAAGTTGACCTTAATTAAAATACATCAACCGCGTGTGTAACCATGATGGTCTCTTTCCGGCGGAGTCCGGGAAGTGAACACGGTGTTGGAGTTATGCTTGACGTAGGTTGTTCTAGGATCACTTCTTGATCATAGTTTCTCGATCGTGCTTTGCCTTCTCTTCTCGCTCTCATTTGCGTATGTTAGCCACCATATATGCTAGTCGCTTGCTGCAGCTCCACCTCATACCTTTACCTTACCCATAAGCTTAAATAGTCTTGATCGCGAGGGTGCGAGATTGTTGAGTCCCCGTGGCTCACAGATTACTTCCAAAACCAGTTTGCAGGTGCCCATGATACGTGCAGGTGACTCAACCAAGCTCAAGGAAGAGCTCGATGAAGATCTTGTCCTTTATGTTGTTTCGTTCTAGTTGATCAGTAGTGGAGCCCGGTTGGGGTCGATCGGGGATCTGTGTAGCATTTGGGGTAGTCTTCTTTTATTTTGGCTCCGTAGTCGGGCCTTGATTGTAACTGGTTGATGTAATGCTTTATTCATGTAATTGTGTGAAGTGGCGATTGTAAGCCAACTATGTATCTCTTTCCCTTATGCATTACATGGGTTGTGTGAAGATTACCTCACTTGCGACATTGCTTTCAATGCGGTTATGCCTCTAAGTCATGCTTCGACACGTGGGAGAGATAGCCGCATCGAGGGCGTTACAAGGAAGGTGCCTACCAGTAAGGTACCTCAGTCGACACTAGCACCGGAGCTAGTGACTCAGCAATTTGGAGACCCAGTTCGGGCATCAGTTCGAGCTAGTGACTCGACTCAACGAGATCCCCGGTCAGGTGCATGCGTGGAAGAAGTCATCTGCTTGGTGCGGTGCTGATGTGGCTCTATCTCTAGTCTGCGTCCATTGCAAGGAGGTCAAAGAAGAAAAGCTCGTGGCCCTCAAGGTTGCCAATACCAAGAGACAGAACTTCCAGTCCTTCATGGAAACCTTCCTTGATGCTCTGACTCGTATTGGTGATGGGATCGACCTGGACGAGTTCGTCTAGCCAGCTAGCCCTCTTCCTGTCGAGTGAACAAACTTTAAGCCCCACATTTATTTTCCTCAGAGTGCCGAGTGATTTTGTAACCGTTAAACTCCTTCGGGCCTGATGCCCGAGTACTGCCGTTCGAGGTTCTGTACCTTGCTGGATTTATCTGAATTTGATTTTCTCTTGAATATGGTTTCTTTGCTTTTACCATTTGCCGAATCGACCCCAAGGCCACTGTACTCGCAGCTTTGATGAGAAGGTCATGGATATGAGCGCCAAGGGGTATGCACGACCTGTACCTCGTCTCCCTGACGAATCGGGATGGAGCGGACGTTGTATTTGTGGCGAAGTTCCGATGAGAGGTTTGTGCACGTGAGCAGTAGGTGCCGCACACGACCTACACCTCGCCGTCCTTGTAGATCGGGATGGAGCGTACATTGTACTTGTGACGCAGCTCCATCAATGGGGTCATGAGAAAGCGCACAAGGTGCTGCACAGGACCTGCACCTCGTCGTCCTTGCATATCGGGATGGAGCGGACTCCACTCGGAATAGTTTTTAACTTAGGAAAATTTGGTTCGCGGCTAAGCCCCCGAGTAAGAGGATTGCTCTTCACTCGGAGGATTTTTTAACTTAGGCGAGTACGGGGTCGTACCTAAGCCCCTGAGTGAGAGGGTTGCCCTTCAATCGGAGTAGTTTTTAACTTAGCGATTACGAGGTCGCGGCTAAGCACCCGAGTGAGAGGATTGCTCTTCACTCAGAGGATTTTTTTTAACTTACGGAGTACGGGGTCGCAGCTAAGCCTCCGAGTGAGAGGGTTGCTCTCCACTCGAAGTAGTTTTTAAGCTAGGCGATTACGGGGTCGCGGCTAAGCCCCCGAGTGAGAGGATTGCTCTTCACTCAAAGTGTTTTTGAAACTTAGGCGAATCGGGTTCGCAGCTAAGGCCCGAGTGGGAGGATTGCTCTCCACTCGGAGTATTTTTGAAACTTAGGTGAATCGGGTTCGCGGCTAAGCCACCCACTAGGGGATTTCAACACATATGTTTGGAACAATTGTTAAGATACTGCAAAAATCTTGTCTTTGATAAGCAAACTGAATGACTGTTATTACCTGTCGGCTCGAGTGTTTCAGTATAAAAACGGCGTAGTAGATCCGCATTGCATGAGCGTGGCTCATCTTTCTTCATGGCTATGTCGTAGAGGTGATACGCCCCATTGTGGAGCACCTTGGTGATGACGAAGGGACCTTCCCAGGCCAGAGCAAGCTTGTTAGGTTGTTTCTGATGTACTCAGAGTACAAGATGTCCTTCTTGGAATGCTGGACCTCAGACATTACGGGCATGGAATCAAAGCAAGTCTTGCTGATAGATGGTCGACCTAATCAAAGCCATCTCACGTTCTTCCTCCAAGAGACCAACTACGTCTTGGCCTGCTTGTTCAGCTTCAGCTTCTAAGAACTATTCCACTTGGGGAGAGTTGTGCAATAAGTCACTAGAAAGCGTAGCTTCAGCGCCATACACCATGAAGAAAGGGGTTCGGTCAGTCGACTTGTTTGGAGTTGTTCTCAGTCCCCATAAGATAGACGGCAATTCAGTTACCCAAGCTCCAGCAGCATGCTTGAGATCCCGCATCAGTCAGGGTTTCATCCCTTGAAGTATCAAACCGTTCGCCCTTTCTGCTTGTCCATTCGACTCTGGATGCGCAACAGATGCGTAGTCGACCCGAGTGCCTTGGGAAGCGCAGAATGCTCTGAACTCATCAGAATCAAAGTTGGAGCCATTGTGTGTGATAATACTGTGAGGTACTCCATATCTGAAAATCAGTTCTCTGATGAAACTGATGGGAGTGCTTGAATCAAGACTCTTGATAGGCTTGGCTTTGATCCATTTAGTGAACTTGTCGACTGCTACAAGCAAATCCAACCACCAAACGGCAAATGGCCAGACGAGTGGAATAGTCTTCAAGGCAGATGCAGGCTTGTCGAACATGTTTGAGTAGAACTGATAGCCTTCGCACTTGTCGACTGTATCTTTTGCCATCTCATTTGCTCGTGGCCAGTAGGGTCCCACTTGGTATGCTTTGGCTACGATGGTCCGAGAGGACATATGGTGACCACAGGTCCCCGAGTGGATATCATTAAGAATCATTCATGCATCACTGAGCAACTCCAGTAACACTCTCTCTGTAGAGCCGTCCACCTATCACGGTAAAGGCTTTGGATCGACGGACAATCCGATAGGCCTCATCTTCATCCTCCGAAGCTCCTTCCTAAGCAGATACACAATGCATGGCACCGTCCAATCAGGGGTGATGACCAAAACCTGCATGATCAGGTCGACCATGGCTGGGACTTCAATCTCAGTCGGATCGGTAGAACTTTTCGGTTGTGGGGGCTCTTCTGTGAAAGGATCCTCTTGAACTGACGAGGAATGGAGATGCTCCAAGAACACATTGCTAGGGATAGGCTTCTGAGTGGAACCAAACTTCGCCAAGTCATCCGCTGCTTGATTCTTGATTCGGGGTATGTGGTGGAGCTCTAACCCCTCGAATTTCTTTTCCAACTTTCTTACTTCATTGCAATAACCAGTCATAGCTGGGCTCCTGATGTCCCACTCCTTCATCACTTGATTGGCCACTAAATCTGAGGCGCCGTAAACCATCAGGCGACGGACGCCGAGTGAAATGGCCATACGCAACCCATTCAAAAGCGCCTCATATTCAGCTTCGTTGTTGGAGGAATCAAAGTGAATCGGGAGAACATAACTGAGTTTGTCGCCTCATGGAGATACCAGGACTACTCCAGCACCAGAACCATTCAACATCTTGGACCCATCAAAGAACATAGGCCAATGTTGTCAGATAACGGGTTCCGGCAAAACCGTTAAGGTTCAAACACTGTGGTGCGCGCCAAGATCTCCCCCCTATCGATTCGCGTCCTACTTGGCCTAGATCTCACGAACTAACTCGACGAACTCGCAACACAAAGGACACAAGATTTATACTGGTTCGGGGCACCGATGTGGTGTAATACCCTACTCCAGTGTGGTGGTGGTGGCTTGCCTCTTGGGCTGAGGACGAACAGTACAAGGGGAAGAACAGCCTCCTAAGGTTGAGGTGTTCTTGTGCTTGGTGCACTTGTGTGGTTGGGGATGTACTTAGATGATCCGTCTTCGTCCCCCCGCCTATGGTGGTGGCTAGGCCTATTTATAGAGGCCCTGGTCCTCTCCCCAAATATTGAGTGGGAAGGGAGCCAACAACGGCCAATTTGAAAGGGGACAGCTAGTACAAGCTATCCTGATGAAAGGTGGTCTTCGCCTACCAAAGCTCTGGTGGTGACGCCGTCCTGCGCTCCATGGTGACCTCCGTCTTGCCGTCCTTCTGGTCTTGGTCTTGTTGCACCAATATGGTAACCTTTGCTTGATGCCTCGGTACTCTGGGCCTGCGCTTGCCCCCTTGGCACCAAAGATGAAATAAGGAGGCTGCGCGCGCTGGTGCCCGCCTGGTCTCTATCGTCATGGCTCACGTCACGAGAACCTTGCAAGGTTTGCCCGACCTTGAACTCTTCGCTCCTCATGAGCTAGCCTGGCGAGGCCGCTCCTGAGGAGGTCTTGTGTCGTCCGCCTCGCGAGGCTTGGCCCCTCGCGAGGGTCTTGATTCCTTGTGATGCAGATGAGCTGTACAGGCCTGCTAGCAAAGCCACGCCACGGGCCGCAGGTAGGCAAGTCTGGGGACCCCCATTCCCAGAACGCCAACAGGAGCCCCTGGGCCCAGGGCGTGCTCAGGCTTGGCTTCGAGGCAAAGACAAGGGTCAAGTGCTAGCACCACGAGACACAATTGCCTGCGGCCTCAGTCGACGCGTGGCGGTTGATTGGTCGTGGGCATCTCTGCTTCCCCACGGTGCCTCCGTAACTGCCTGACGTGACAAGTCCCTGCGACATGCAAGGAAAACCATCATTACCTGTGATCGTGGGGGGTGCTGGTTGGGCTTCTCTTGGTATAAATGGGAGGGTGGCGGAGCCCCCGTCGCCCATCTTTCCTCTGCCTCTCCTGCTTCTTCTTCTTCCTTGCTCCACTTCTTTCTCGTGTAGACATGGCGCCGATCTGGATGTTCTCAGCTGCAGAGAAAGGCAAGGCTCCCCTCAATGTGCCCGAGCTGCTCTTGCCGAAGAAAAGGAGGTCTCCTCGCCGCGAGGTGGTCGTGAGGCCAGTGGTGTCGAGGCCTCGGTATGAGAGGCCGCCTCCTAGGTACCCGCTGCCCTTGTACGCTCACGCTGAAGATTCTGGAGGGAGGAGTGGTGAGCGGAGCCGCCCACGCCAGGGCCATGGTTGCCATGCAGTGGAGGCGCGCGCCGTCGCCCCTGGGGTCCATGTTGCAGACTCTTCGCGCGAGTTCGTGCTGTGGGCGGTGATGCCCCCGGGCACCTGGATAGGACTCCCACCGTTCGCCGCCGCCGAGATGTCACCGAGGGGCCTTCGCGAACTTTGGCTGCAGCACGCAGACTATGACACCCAGGCGACTGGAACGGAGATTGGAACTGTCGCCTCCGGGAAGATCTTCATGACCCGAGGCTGGGGCGAGATTGCCCGAGTCTGCCGCGCGGAGGGCGCCCTCACGACGCACTTCGAGTACGACGGCGCCTCCGTGCTATTCTTCAAGCTCTTCGACGAGGAAGGCCACTGCCTGGAGTGCTGCCTTGAAGGAGGTCGCCAGGGTGACGCTACGGCGGGTGCAGGGCCCGCCACTGGTCTCGGCTGTAGCTCCTCCAGTGACAGCGGCGACTCCTGTTGGTCCAGCGACTCCCGTGAGCTCTTGGAGTATCCGGAGACGAGCCGCGACACTTGCGTGCCCCCGAGCTCCCGCCGAGCCCGGAGCAGGGCCGCGGCGTCCAGCCGCCGTCCCCGCTGATCTGGATGGGGTTGGCGCCGGCCTCACGTGGCTCACTATTGATGATGGCGCCGGCGACACCTGGTGCGTGTAGATAGAACCCCTAGGAATTCCTTCCATTTTGTACCCTGCGAGGAATCGAGTAACAGTCCCCGTGGGGGTGTGTAAAGCGTATGTAATGACTTTTGTCAATATATTCCCCATTATGGAGATTTGTGTGCACATATCCTGCCGAGGCTCGGCCTTCCCTTTCCAATCCTGCGGCAACTTGATGCTCTACGCTGACAGGTCCCGTTACCCAGGCAGGCTGCAGCCGTCGCTGGTATGCCAGGCCGCGTGTCGTTGTCAAGGCCAGGAGGTGAGCGCCCCGAGGTCCAGTAAGAGCTCCTGAGGCGCGATGCTCAAGAGGTACCCCTTAGTGTGCAAGCAGCTGTCTTAGGATGGGAAAGGAAGAAAATGTTGCCGCAGCAGGGCAGCGAAGGGAGTGAGCGAGGGTCTCGTACCGCAAGCGACTGTTGGATCTAGAGCGAGAACTTATCTTTGGCTATCTGGGGTCTGCCCCTCGGGTCGTGCCAGACTCGCTCGCCGGTCGTTGTAGTGTGGGTAGGTCTGGCCCGTGCGGGCCTCCCCTCCCCTCCATGTTCTTCTTGGTGCTCTGCGGCCTCAGGTTCTGACCCTCGAGCGAGCTCAGCCGCTGCTGGTATGCCAGGTCGCGTGCTATGATCAAGGCCAGGGGTGAGGGTTGGAGAGCCAGTAAGAGCTCCTGAGGAGCGACGCTCAGGATCCCCCCTTTTATTGCGCAAGCGAATCGCATGAGGGGAGAGAGAGTCTATGGCACCGCCTGCTGTGGCCCTCATGAAGTTCCTGCAAGCTAGCGCAAGGAAGGGCACCGGTCTTCGTGGTTGTTGCTGGTCTGCTTCATTCCTGCAATATGCACCATGCCTTGCGGAGGCGTTAAACTCGCGTTTGATATTGTGAGAACAATATGTATTGTAATATTTGCTTTGAGATTTTGCAATTTTCTTCCTATTTGTGTTCTGCGTCGGCAGAGCTCGGCCCCGCGTATACCTCAACCGCCGTTGGGCCGACGGAAAACCAGGACGGACCAAGGAGTGATGGGCTACGTGACCAGTTAGGCTCCTGAGTCGCGATGCTCAGGAGTCCCCCTTAATGCGCAAACAGCCTATAGGAAGGAAACGCGAGGATAGGTTAATGTTCTACGTCGGTAGAGCCCGGCCCCGCGCATACCTCAACCGCCGTTGGGCCGACCAGAGACCAGGATGGACCAAGGAGTGAGGGGCTATGTGACCAGTTAGGCTCATGAGTCACGATGCTCAGGAGTCCCCCTTGACGTGCAAACATTCTCCATACCTCTGCCCTCGCCGACGCTCAGCAAGGGAGGGGCATGCGATGACTAGGTCCGGGGGACCTTGTTGGGTGGCGTACGCTTGGGCGTGACCCGAGCGCAGCCCCCGTGTCTAGCCCCCTCGCGCGGCTCTCTCGAGGGGAGGCGTTGCGGTGAGGCTGGACATTGAGCTCTACGGCTCCCTGAGGTTGGTACGGTCATGGGGCCGCCCTCAGTTGTTTATGACCAGCACGGAGCATAGTGCTTTCGCTTGTGCGTGGGCATAACTGCTCCTCGGCAGTGTCGATGGCCAGCGCGGCGCATGGTGCTTCCACTAGGGCATGGGAGGGGGACTCCCTACTGTGAAGAGCCCCCGTGGCATGTACAGCCCCTCCCTGACACATGGCTTGCACGGCAGGGCTAGACGAGGTGTATCTGGGCACTCGTGTGCCAGCGCGGGACTCACGAGGCCCTACATCAAGGCGGGTTGTGCCTGGTCATGATTCTTGTTCACTGTCTTGGTCCTGCAAGGTGGTTAGACAACCTGCGCCGAGCGAATCTCCCGAGGTCATTGCGTGAAAAAGCCAAGCACCAATGGCCCCAGGAGGTGACGTGAACGGGGCCGGCCCGCCAGACAGAGCTCAGCCGCTAGATTTATCGACGCTGCAAGGACGCGCCCGAGCACAAACGTCGTGCTTAGCTTACTCATGCGAGGGGTCCCGAAGAAAGAGGGCTGGCGCGCGGCTCACACGGTGGGTGACAATCAAGCGGGCGATAGTCAAAGATAGATTAAGCATGGATAGCAACCTAGCTCAGGTAAATGCAGGGAAGATGCATGCCACCGGGTCTGGCCCGAGCGGCTTGGGAATGATGCAGCCCGAGGGGCGCCCCCAACAGGGTAAGCTAAAGGCATAAAAGGAAAGATACATGCCCCAGGGACGGACCCATGCGGCCTGGGAATGATGCAACCCTAGGGGTGCTCCCATCTGAGTGAACTTTGGAAAATGTCACCTGGTTTTGTTGACGAAGGGGATTTGTGCTACCTGAAGGTGTGCGGCGAGAGGGCTGCCTCTCATGAGCCACTGGGGCCCTGAGGCTCGGGAGGCCCTGGGGTCCAGGGGGTTCCTCGAGGACCATCTTCATCTCCGTCAGCACCGCATGGTGCCTGGCCTCCTGAGCCGCTGGGATGCTCCGCAGGTTGAGCTGATAGGCGGCCGCCACGCTCGGCAGACAAAAGGGCATGCGAATGTAACTATGAGGTGGGCCCTCGTAGAGTCCCACACGTGAAGGCCAGAGAAGCTCCTGAGAGGCGACCCGATTGAGCCCTGGGACATCAATGTAGACCCGCAGCCTGGCATCCTCGCCTGGATGGGGAGCTGCGCCTGGTGAGTGGCGGCTGCCCCGCATGGCCCTCGCGTCTTGCAGTTCCTGAGTAGTCTTGGTGATGAACTCCTGAGCAGTGGGCACTCCTTGCCCTGCGTTCTCCTGAGGGAAACGTGCTGCGAAGCACGCCTCCAAGTGGTGCCCAAGCGCCTCCCTCGTGATGTTGGCAAAGTCTGAGGCCCTCCAGAAAAGAGCCCCCGAGCCCTGCCCAAGAGGGGCGCTGGGCGCACTTCCCTATGCGATGGAGGGAGGCGCCCCAGGCACGGACACTGATCCTGATGAGGCGCCGCTTGCCTGAGGCCCTGCGTGATGCAGTTGCTTCTTCTTCTTTGGGGTGGCCTCAGGAGGGCACTCGCCCTGACTGTCGGGGTCGTCGATTTCTGCAGCTTGGAAGGCACGCTCGAGGGAGCACACCGCGTCTCTTTCTTCGCACGGCACTGTGATGATTCCGCCACTTCCCGGCATCTTGAGGACATCGTAGCCATGATGAGTCACCGCCATGAACTTGGCCAAGGCTGGATACCCGAGGATGGCATTGTATGGCAGGTGGATATAGGCGACATCGAAGTCGATGAGTTCGGTGCGATAGTTGTTGCGTTCTGCGAAGGTAATGGGGAGGCGGACCTGCCCGATCAGGGTAGTAAAGCCATCGGTCACTCCTGAGAAATGCTTGGTAGGCTGAAGCTGGTCATATGGCACTTGGAGGTTGTCAAACGTGTCGACGGACAAGACGTTGAACCCTGTGCCGCCGTCGATGAGAGTCTTGGTAACTTGCACGTTGCTGATGACTGGTGAACAGATCATTGGGAGGACGCCTGCAGTAGCCGCGCACTTGAGCTGATCTGCCAAACTGAACGTGATGGGGAACCTAGACCATCTGAGCAGGCGCGTGGCCTCGAGCTTGGGGAGAACTGCATTCACTTCACGGGCAAATTGTTTGAAGATACACTGTGAGGCTAGGGCTTGAGCTCCACCTAAGATGCAGGCGATAGCGCGCGGCTCCTGGAAGCCCCCAGCCCCCTCTCTTGATGGTGGTCGTCGTTCCTTCTAGGTGGTGGTGGTAATGGAGGGCGGCCAGTATTGCCTTGAGGACAGCCCTCACGAGGCTGGTCCCTCCATGCGTCGTCGCGAGGCTGATCCTGCCAGCGGTCCTCACGAGGCCGGTCGTGCCACTCCTCGCGTGGGCCACGGTTGTCCCAGCGTCTGCCACCACATCCTCCTCCTCGGTCTTAGCCCCGGTCACTGCGCTCGGGGCATCGACCGAAGCGTCCTTCTCAAATGGCTCTGAGCTCTTGACAGCCGCTGGTGTTGTGGGTGTGTAGGTTATGGAAGGCATAGAATGGTCAGCTGCCCTTGGATGACTCAGGCTGGTCTCTGTCGCGCTTGGTGTCTGGCTCCGCCACGAGCAAGGCTGCTCCCTTGCGCTTCACGTCCTTGGCCTTGGTCTTTTTCTCCTCTGGGTCCGTAGTAGGGAGCTCGAGGAGGGAGAGGTGCTCCTCCTCAGCTCTTGCACACTTGGTTGCGATGTTGAACAGCTCCAGGGTCGTGCACAGCTCTTCATGGATGGAGAGCCCCTCCTTCATCTTGACGTCGCGGACTCCGTCGAAGAACGTTGAGATGATGGCCTCGTCGGTCACCTTGGGGATTTTGATGCGCGCGCTGTTGAAGCGCTGAATGTACTTTCGCAGGGTCTCTACTGGTTGTTTCTTGATGCGGCACAGGTCACCTACGACCGGGGGGGCGGTGGCGAGTGCCCTGGCAGTTGGTGATGAAGCGGTTGCGCATCTCGTCCCAGGAGGAAATTGAGCCTGGAGGCAGGTTCAGGAGCTAGGAGCGGGGACCATCCTTGAGAGCCATGGGAAACCAGTTCGCCATGACTTTCTCGTCGCCGTTGGCCGCCTTGATGCTTAGCTCGTAGAGCTGCAGGAACTCCATGGGGTCGGGGGTGCCGTCGTAGCGAGGAGGCAGATCTGGCTTGAATTTTCCCGGCCAGGCGATGCTATGCAGCTCGAGGGTGACGGCGCGGTAGCCGGCCGTGGTCACTGGTGCCCGCCTTCGAGGTGGAGCTTGGTCTTGGTGCCTGCGCGCCGCTACGGCAAGCGGTGTTGGGCCTTCCCGCGACAAACGATCCTAGGGCGGCGGAGCGAGGACCGGCGGAGCGTTCGCCTGCGGTCGAGGGACTTCCTGATAGCTTCTTTCTTCACGCACGGGCGCCGGACGTGGTGGGTCGCGCTGCGGAGCCGCGTGCCTTGGCGCTAGGGTGCCGTCTTGGGGCAGAGGTGGTGGAGGTCGAGGCAGAGAGTGGGACGGCGCAGGGGAGCCCCCTGCGGCGCGGACAAGCTCGGCGATGCGATTAAGCCAGTCCTTGTAGAGGTCGTTGACTGGGCGATAGCGCAGAAGCTCGTCTGCCATGAGGAGTGCGGCCCATGCATCCATGGGAATGCGACGAGCATGAGATGACGAACCAGCGGGAGTCAGCGATGGAGTGGCGGTGCGGCCGTCCTGTCGCGCCGAGGGGTGCACCGAGGACGCTTGCTGCTCATTCCCCGCCGGGCCGGTGGCGGCGTTGGCGGTAGGCGACGGAGAGCGACGAGGTGGCCCACTGATGGGGGTCGTTTGAGCAACGTGGGTGGTGAGGGCAGCCCGGCGCTTGGCACAGGCGCGACGCCCGTCCGCCATGGAGAAGATGAAGCAACGCGACATGGAGCGACAGAAGGGAAGCTTTGGCACACCACTACCTGGCGCGCCAAATATCAGATCATGGGTTCCGGCAAAACCCTTAAGGTTCAAACACTGGGTTGCGCGCAAAGATCTCCCCCCCTATCGATCCGTGTCCTACTTGGCCTAGATCTAAAAAACTAAGTTGACAAACTCACAACACAAAGGACACAAGATTTATGCTGGTTTGGGCCACTGATGTCGTGTAATACCCTACTCCAGTTTGGTGGTGGTGGATTGCCTCTAGGGCTGAGGAGGAACAGTACAAGGGGAAGAACAGCCTCCTGAGGTTGAGGTGTTCTTGTGCTTGGTGCACTTGCGTGGCTGGGATGAACTTAGATGATCCGTCTTCGCCCCCCGCCTATGGTGGTGGCTTTTCCTATTTATAGAGGCCCTGGTCCTCTCCCCAAATATTGAGCGGGAAGGGAGCCAACAACGGCCAATTTGAAAGGGGACAACTAGTACAAGCTATCTTGACAAAAGGTGGTCTTCGCCTGCCAAAGGCTCTGGTGGTGACGCCGTCCTTCTGGTCTTGGTCTCGTTGCACCAATATGGTAACCTTTGCTTGATGCCTCGGTACTCTGCGCTTGCCCCGTTAGCACCAAAGAGGAAACAAGGACGCTGCACGCTGGCGCCCGCCTATTCTCTATCATCATGGCTCATGTCACGAGAACCTCATGAGGTTTGCCAGACCTTGTACTCTCCGCTCCTCACGAGCCAGCCTAGCGAGGCCACTCCTGAGGAGGTCATGTGTCGTCCGCCTCACGAGGCTTGGCCCCTCACGAGGGTCTTGATTCCTTATTGATGAAGATGGGCCATATAGGCCTGCTAGCAAAGCCATGCCGCGGGCAGCAGGCAGGCAAGTCTGGGGACCCCCGATCCCAGAATGCCGACAAATGTTCCAAGTGAATCTGAGTCGGTTGTTGCTGCTCAATCCACTTGGCCAGGAAATATGCTATTGCTTGGGACTTGATTGCTTTCTTTTCCTCAAACTCGATATCCAACGGAAGGAGTTCGATTGCCCATTTTGCCACTCGACTGGTTGCATCTCTGTTGTTCAGAATTTCTAACAATGGAGCGTCGCTAATGACTGAAACTAAGTGATCTGAAAAGTAGTGTGCAACTTTCTTCG
The DNA here is from genome assembly GCF_003073215.2 of Triticum urartu. Lineage (NCBI taxonomy): Eukaryota > Viridiplantae > Streptophyta > Magnoliopsida > Poales > Poaceae > Triticum > Triticum urartu. The sequence continues at coordinate 340,367,541 of NC_053023.1, forward strand.
TAGTTAAGTAGATTCCATAAACAAGCTTCTGATAATGAGGATATCTTTGGTTGGACAGAGTCAACACTTCAGAAATATAATACACTGGGCGTTGAACTTTGTAGGCTTCGCCTTCTTCTTCCCGCTTGACCGTGAGTACTATGCTGACAACCTGTCCAGTGGCTGATATATATACATTAGTAGAGGCTCTTTGCTGGTCGGGGCAGCAAGCACCGGCTGGGTGGAAAGCAGGGCTTTGAGCTCTACAAAAGCTGCTTCAGCTTCAGGAGTCCACTCGAACTTGTCCGACTTCTTCATCAATCAGTAAAGATGTAATGCCTTTTCACCGAGATGAGTCGACTCAGGGCGGCCAAACAACCAATAAGCTTTTGAACATCGTGCGCATGCATAAGGCGTTTCATTCGGAGGATTGCACCAACTTTCTCTGGGTTTGTGTCGATCGCTCGCTCGGAAACAAGGAAACCGAGTAACTTTCCACCTAGGACTCTGAATGGGCACTTCGACAGATTAAGCTTGATAACATATCTCCTCAAGTTGGCAAAGGGTTCAACGAAGTCAGTCAGCTGGTCGGAACCTTTACGTGACTTGACCATGATGTCATCCATGTATGTTTCCACATTCCGACTTATTTGAGTGAGCAAGCACTTCTGAGTCATGCGCATGAATGTGGCACCAACATTTTTGAGACCAAATGGCATGTTAACATAGCAAAAATACTCGAATGGGGTGATGAAGGTTGTTTTTATTTCGTCGGGTCCATACAGTGGGATCTGATGGTACCTAAAATATGGATCCAGAAAGGATAAACGCTCACACCCTGCGGTTGAGTCGACAATCTAGTCGATTCGGGGGAGAGGGAAATGATCTTGCGGGCAGGCCCGATTGATGTGTTTGAAGTCCATGCACATGCAAAGGGAATCATCTTTATTGGGGACGATGACAACATTAGTGAGCCACTCGGAGTGGTATATCTCTCGGATGAACTCAACTGCTAGAAGCCGAGCCACTTCTTCGCCAACGGCCTTCCTTTTCTCCAAGGCAGACAGACGAAGATACTCCTTGACTGGTTTTACTTTTGGGTCGACTCGCAAACGGTGCGCAGCTAGTCCCGTGGGTACACCTGGCATGTCAAACGGTTTCCATGCGAAGATGTCCCAGTTCTCACGGAGGAACTGGATGAGCGCTTCTTCCTATTTGCTGTCGAGTGTTCTTGATATATTAGTCAGGGCAGGATTGGGGTCAGCCGGATGAATGTGTACGGGTTTTGTTTCACTGGATGACTGAAATACAGACTCTGAAGTAGGCTTCTTAGCTCGCAACAAATCAGTCTGGTCGGCAACCTTTTTGTACTCTTCCATTTCTACCGCTGCCATCTTCTCATCGGCAATTTTTGAACCTTTCTAGACGCACTCTTCCGCCTCCGCCGATTACCAGCGACCGTAATCACACATTTGGGACTAGGCATTTTCAACTTAAGGTATACGTAACATGGTCGAGCCATGAAATGAGCATATGCAGTCTTGCCCAGAATAGCATGATAGGCACTGAAAAAGTCCACAACCTCAAATGTCAACTTTTCCTTGCGGTAATTCTTGGAATCACCAAAAAACACGTCTAGGGTAATTTGGCCGAGTGAATCATCCATTTTCCCTGGAATGACTCTGTGGAAACGCATGTTGCTCTTGGTGAGTTTGGACATCGGAATGCCCATCCCTCGGAGGGTCTTAGCATACAAAATGTTTAAACCACTGCTACCATCCATCAAAACCTTGGTCAATCGAGTGCCTCCAATGACTGGGTCGACCAGCAACGCTTGCCACACGGGGGTAGCAACGTGCGCTGGGTGATCAGAATGGTCGAATGTGACAGGAGTCTTGGACCACTTCAGATATGTCGTTGTCACCAGAGCGACCATGTGCACTTCTCTGTTGATGACTTTCAGTCGACTTTTGCTCTCTAGGTCAGCAAAATTTACTAAAGTGGCATTGACATTAGGGTAACCATCGTCCCCCTCTTTGTCTTCATCCTTGTCAGATTCCTTTTCTTTCTCTCACTGTCGAGTGGTATGCTTGGGGTAAATGAGGTTTCCCTCTTCATCTGTCTTAGTGTGTATATGACACGGCAAATCTAGCACGTCATTTCCTGCTTGATCCTTCACATTCTTGGGTATCCACGGCCCTTTTGGTTTTCCTTTGAACTTTCCTTGGGTCACAACCGCGGCCTCACCAGGGCCTACAGGTTCGGCTTTGTGCTTCTGCTTCCGACTAGAATTCCCTCCTCCGGTGTCCTGGGCAACTGGTTTGTTCTTGCCACTGCGGAGTCGGTCTTCTTCTTCGCCGTTAGCGTACCGAGTGTCTATCTCCACCATTCGAGTCAGAGTCATATCTCCTGTCCGACCGAATTTCAGGTTAAGCTCTCTGTACCGAACACGCTGTTTGAAGGCGCAAACAACCTGGTGAGGTGACATATTCTCCACTGTGTGGTGTAAAGTGGTCCACCTCTGGATGTAATCCCTCAGAGTTCCATTCGATTTCTGCACACAATGCTGCAATTCAGTCAGCCCTGCAGGCCGTTTGCAAGTGCCTTCAAATGTCCTGACAAACACTCGGGCCAACTCTTGCCAACTAAATATACAACCAGGGGCCAATGGATTCAACCAAGCTCTGGCCTAACCCTCCAACATCAAGGGGAGATGTTTCATGGCCACATCGTCATTGCCACCGCCAATCTATACCGCCACTAGGTAATCTTCTAGCCAAGTGTCTGGCTTAGACTCACCGGTGAACTTGCTCACTCCTGTTGCCAACCTGTAGTTGGGAGAGATCTCAGCGGCTCTGTTGGCACTACTGAAGCATTCAGGTCCAGAGACATGTACTCTGCTGCCAGTCGGACAGTCTCTGTCCAGCCCTTCTCTGTGTGTCCGGTTTCTGACGACCACGCCTTGCACAAGAATTGACCTTGCATCAAATCCAGGCTCTCTTGGGTCGATGGGACCCCTCTGCTCATCTCTATACGGGCGCATGTCATCATACAGCGGGGGCACGTATGATCTACCCCTCGGAGGGGGCGTAGGCACTCGACGACAGTCGTCACGGCCGAGCCGATGATCATACTACTCATGGTTCCAACCCAAGTACTGCTTTTGGCGGTGCCCACGACCCTCACGCCGTAGAGGCGATCTTGGGTTGTGAGCCAACTGGACTGTGTCCTCCACCATAGACCTGCTATGGATCCTCTTACGAGACTGGGAAACAGCTGTGTTTTGCTCTCCTACTGCCCGGAGTAGCGCTCGGATCTGCATCAAACCTCTTCCAGCCTTTGACTGGGACGGCTGAATTGACTCTGCTATACGGGCTGCAGCTATAAGATTCTGAATCGGAGTGCGGTATACCTGAGGTTTAGGTAGGAACAATTGTCGTTGTCATCGACTGGATTCGGGGATCTGTCATCGAGCGTGTTCCTCGAGTGAACGCTAAAGGCTCTCTAGTCGCGCACGCTCAGCCAAACTGGCCAGGCGCATAGCCTCCAAGGCCTGAGCCTCGGAGGTCTCTCCGACGATGGGAGTGTGGAGTGCCTCCACGTTGCGGCGGTGCAGTTCATCCCTCTGTGGCGAAGAGTGGGCCTCAGGGCGATATTCCTCGTGAACACACGACGGATCGCCGCCACTGCGACGGTAACCAGGCGGGCTGCACGGTGTGTTAACCATCAGGACTTCTGCTGTAGTGTCGCTGCTATCGCACTCAGACATGGTCTCGACGTAGCCAGTCGACAGGTTGAATAGCCCACAAAGAGATTCATCGGGCTCGATTGCCGCGAATTGAGGGGTGGCTGACTGACGAGCCACTGCATGCTTTACCCACCCCTGAAGCCGCGATCGACCAGATCGCTTGCGACGACGAACAACAGGGACCGAAGATGTCGCGGGAACCGACTGATACTGAGTCGACGGCTGTCGCAGCAGGACGCCGCAGACGCACGCGCAAAAGTGCGTTTCCCCGTGGATGGGGAGTGTCTCGATGTCGAGGGGGGCCTCCTGGAGCCAGGCGGAGTCGTCGGCGACGAAAACAAGCGTGCCGAGACGGATCTCGTGGCCCTATGACAAACCGCCGCCGAAAACCATGATGAAGGAGATCGGGAAAATTGCAACCTCACCGGAAGTCTCTAAGACACCTACCCCAAGGTGGGTGCCAACTGTCGTGGGAGTAAGTCTGACAGTAGAATAGGGGGTACGTAGGAGGAGGCAAGATCCTAGCTACAACAAGGTTGTGCACACAAGATTTACGAGTTTAGTCCCTTCTCAAAAAAGTAACAACCCTATGTCTCGGTGCCCGGAGGTTTGGTCGACTAGTTTATGTGTGAAAGTTACGGGGGGTGCGAACCCTTGTGCAAGTGGAGGTGGGTGGCTTATATAGAGTGCGCCGGGACCCCGGCCAGCTCACGTTACAAAGGGTTCAATGTACATTAAGATAGGGTGTTACTGATAACGCCAGCAATAAAGGAGTATAAATGATCTTTAAGTGTACAGAGTGATTGCTTAACCGTTGCCATCCTGAGAGACGTTAGGCCTTCTCTACTCCGAGTGATTTGTTGTATCATCGAGTGACTCATTCTCTTGGTCGAATGGAATTGGGATATCCGAGTGAGGTTGAAGGTCGAGTGAATTTCACTCCTCGATAACCCAGTCGGTTTATTTTCTTGTTCTTTGAATGCCTTTGACTCTAGGTCAGTGTCCTCAGGTAGGGTGTATAGGTCAGGCCTATGACCCTACCCTAGGTACATGTCATCATCACTGCCCCCCTTAAGAGAGTTCACCTGCACCTGATCACGCTTATACTTACATACATATCTGATCCTCTTCCCTCCTGGTGCACTGAGAGTAACATATCGACTGGCACAATCAATAATACCTTGATATTTGATCATCCTGTCCATAGCCAAAATAATATCCAGATCTTGTAACTTCAATATAATCAAATCTATAGGAAAAACATGCTTCCCAATAGACAAAGGAATTTGAAAAAACCACTGAAGCTTGCTGCCAACTCAGCCCCCGGAGAACTTACTAGAATAGGTGACTTAAGTACTACTGTAGGCAACTTAGGTTTATCCACAAATACCCATGATATGAATGAATGTGATGCACCCGAATCAAAAAGAACAAGTGCAAGTATTGAATTCATTAAAAACTTACCAATCACTGCATCAGGTTCATTGTAGACCTCCTCCACAATAACATGGTTGACATGACCCTTTTGGATGGTGTTTGGCTTGCTTACTCCTGAATTCCCATTACCATTCTTGCTCTCTGGACAAGCATTCGAGTAGTGGCCCATCTGCCTACACTTGTAGCACTGAACCTGGCTAATATCCCTCTCCACAGCATAGTCTGGCGGCTCTGGTTATTATTCCCTCCATGACCATTACCATTACGATTACCTCTACCATTGCCATTGTTACTCTTGTGCCCGTTGTGACGATGGTGGCCATTATGGTTGTGACCATTCCCTCCATGGTGATTATGATGCCCATTACCTCCATCATGATTATGTCCATTACCTCCATTACCATGATATGAAGTGCGTGGCTTCTGATGTGGTCCTGAATTATACATGCTATTGTTGTTGTATTTCCTCTTGTGATTCTCTATGGCCTGTTGCTTTCCCTCCAGCACAATAGCCTTATCAATTAGGTCCTGACAATTCCTATAAGTGGCCACTATCAACTGAAGGCTCAAATCATCATTTAGGCCCTCCAAGAATTTCTCCTGCCTAGTTGCATCAGTGTTAATATCGTTAGGAGCATAACATGCAATATTATTAAATTCCTCCACATATGCATTAACTGTGCAACCTCCCTGGCGCAAACTATAAAACTCCTTGTTTTTTAAACTCATAGCACCAGCAGACACATGTGCATCACAAAAAGCATCCATAAACTAAGGCCATGTGATAGTAGCAACGGGATATGTGACCAAGTAATTGTCCCACCAAGCTGCGGCAGGCCCCTCCAATAAATGTGAGGCAAACCTCACCCTCTCTGCATCAGTGCATCCAACCGTCTCTAGGTTCCTATTGACGGCACAGAGCCAATCATCAGCCACAATAGGTTCAGGGGAACTGAAGGACCTCTAAGATTCAACCTCAAGAACCTGGTAAGCATATCCACAGGTGGTGATAGCGGCGGATTGTTGTTGTTATTGTTCTGGTTCTAAGCAAGCAACTGGATCAACTGGGCCTGTTGTATGTATGGCAGTATGTCATTTCCATTATTGTCTCCTCCTGAACCATTGCATCTATTCCCACGCCTCGGTGGCATCTGGTGGGCAAGAATAGAAGGGTTATAGATATAATAGGGCCAATGACTATGTATATATAAATATATTCTACACATATGCATAATATGATCAAGGCAACAAAACACGACGACTGACACCAACAAACAAACAACAAACAATAAGATAGTATTATATATATACATATACATACATACACATATATAGTCGAATAATTTCGACAAGATGTAATTTAACAAACATACTACCAATCAAGCAAACAATCTAGTATCTTCATACCACGAAATTGGGCATAATCAGATACGCTAACATGATAATGTTGCAATATGAAACAAGCATGAATGGTGGTCTCAGCACTAGGTCCTACTTAATTGGTCAAGATATGTGAGGGGTTTAACTAATAAACAATAAGTATACCTAGTTTATAAAATAATTATCATTCATATGGCTTTTCTAATCCATTTTCTAGGGTCACGTCCTACAGTCAACACACTGCTCTGATGCCATCTGTAACGACCAAACCTGTAACACCCTCAATGCGGCTATATCTCCCACGTGTCGAAGCACGACTTAGAGGCATAACCGCATTGAAAGCAATGTCGCAAGTGAGGTAATCTTCACACAACCCATATAATGCATAAGGGAAAGAGATACATAGTTGTCTTACAATCGCCACTTCACACAATACATGAATAAAGCATTACATCATCCAGATTCAAACAAGGTCCGACTACGGAACCAAAATAAAAGAAGACTACCCCAAATGCTACACAGATCCCCGATCGACCCCAACTGGGCACCACTACTGATCAACTAGAACGAAACAACACAAAGGACAAGATCTTCATCGAGCTCCTCCTTGAGCTTGGTTGCGTCACCTGCTCGGTAACATCGGCACCTGCAAACTTGGTTTGGAAATATCTGTGAGTCACGGGGACTCAGCAATCTCACACCCTCGTGAGCAAGACTATTTAAGCTTATAGGTAAGGTAAAAGGTATGAGGTGGAGCTGCAGCAAGCGACTAGCATATATGGTGGCTAACATACGCAAACGAGAGCGAGAAGAGAAGGCAAAAGCACGGTCGAACAACTATGATCAAGAAGTGATCCTAGAACAACCTAGGTCAAGCATTACTCCAACACCGTGTTCACTTCCCGGACCCCGCCGGAAAGGGACCATCACGGTTACACACGCGGTTGATGTATTTTAATTAAGATCAACTTCAGGTTTTTCTACAACCGGACATTAACAAATTCCCATCTGCCCATAACCGCGGGCACGGCTTTCGAAAGTTCCAATCCCTGCAGGGGTGTCCCAACTTAGCCCATCACAAGCTCTCATGGTCAACGAAGGATATTCCTTCTCCAAAGACAATCCGATCAGACTCGCCATCTAGGTTACAAGACATCCTCGACAATGGTAAAACAAGTCCAGCAACACCGCACGAATGTGTCAACAAATCCCAATAGGAGCTGCACATATCTCGTTCTCAGGGCACACTCAGATGAGCAGTCCGTACAACTAAAACCAGCCCTCGAGTTTCCCCGAGGTGGTGCTGCAAGGGGCTCTAGTTTGGACCAACACTTAGAGGAGCACTGGCCCGGGGGTGTTACAATAATGATGACCCTTGAGTCTGCAGAACCCAAGGGAAAGAAAAGGCTAGGTGGTGAATGGTAAAACCAATGTTGGGCATTGCTGGAGGAGTTTTATTCAAGGCGAATTGTCAAGGGTTCCCATCATAACCCAACCACGTAAGGAACGCAAAATCCGGGAACATAACACCGATATGACGGAAACTAGGGCGGCAAGAGTGGAACAAAACACCAGGCATAAGGCCGAGCCTTCCACCATTTACCAAGTATATAGATGCATTAATTAAATAAGAGATATTGTGATATCCCAACATATAAACATGTTCCAACAAGGAACAACATCTCCATGTTCCAACAAGGAACAAACTTCATCTTCACTTGTAACTAACAACGCTATAAGAGGGGCTGAGCAAAGCGGTAACATAGCCAAACAACGGTTTGCTAGGACAAGGTGGGTTAGAGGCTTGGCTTAACAATATGGGAGGCATGATAAGCAAGTGGTAGGTATCACAGCATAGGCATAGCAAAAGAGCGAGCATCTAGCAAGCAAAGATAGAAGTGATTTCGAGGGTATGGTCATCTTGCCTGAAATCCCGCAACGAAGAAGAACGAGTCCATGAACAAGACAAACGGACATAGTCGAACGGCTCCTCACAACTCCGAAACGGAACCGAAGCTCACGAGAAAGGCAACCCGGAAAGAAGCAAACAACATAGTAAACAAGCACTACAACAACATGGCATGATGCACAACAAGTATGATGCATGTCCGGTTTAAAGAGGGCATGACATGGCAAAGTGCACAAACAAAACTACAAGTTAAGTGGAGCCCAATATGCAACGAGTTTCATATTGACGAAACACCACGACAAGTTATTTAGTTCGATCTCGTTTATGTACCCAACAATATTAAATGTTGTTAAACATGGCAAGAGGCTGAAGCAAAATAAAACTACCTATCTAGTCAAGTTTGAATGAGGCCGGAAGCAACGAACAACAATTCCGGTAAATCCCCATATGCATATTATAGATTTGGTATTGTTCTGCCCTAAACACAATTTTAGGGTTGTTAAACATGCAAAGCAATGTCACCATGTTGAACTAGGCAAAATTCTAACCCATTTACATATAAAGTTTATTAAATTCGGAGTTACGGTTATTTAGTTATGAATTAAATCATTTTAGCATGGCATAGGAGCAAATTAATGCAAACAGCAAGTTTAAACATTTTAAACATGGATGAAAAAGACATATTATGAAACTAGATGAAAAACTAAGCATATTTCATATATAAATTGTTTTAATATGATGCATCATTTGTGAGTTATTATATGCATGAAGTTTAGGGACCTCTTTGTAAAAACTGCAGTCTCGGGTTAAATGGACAAATTCACAGCGCATAGAAAAAAACATCCATGGGCTGAATCTGAGAAGAACTGGGCTGCTCACCCATGGACTTGACACGTGAGGCAGAGGCGAACTAGGCCGGCTGGGGTGAGGAGTGTGTGCTGGGCCTTGGCCCGGTCGGTGTAACAGTGGCAGGCCGGCTTAGGCGCGCAGCTGGGCCTCGCTAGAGACGCTGGGCCAATGTGGTGGAGCGGTTCACGTAGGCGAAGGAAAAGGGCAGTCAACAGGGCAGCGCTCGGCTCATCCCTGAAGCGAGGAACGAGCAGGCAACCGATGCGGACGGCGGTGGCGAACAGCTTGCCAGATCCGCCTAATCCGGGCGAGGCAGCGGCAGGGGAGGCCCAAAATGGGTAGGACGATGGCGGGGCACCCAGATCCGGCGGCCATGGGGCTCCCTATACAAGGCTGGAGATAGAGAGAGGTTAGAGGAAGGTGGAGAAGGAGATGGCCAGGGAAAGAGGAGCAGGGCGGCGGGATCCAGCCTGGGAGGTCCTCCGGCGAGGCTTGCCGGCGACGAGGTCTCCAGCGACCGTACGGCGAGCTGACGGGGGGGGTGCAGACTCCCGGTGATGCTCGGGCGGAGGTAGTTGCCTCGATCCAGACTGGATCGGGCACTGCAGAAGGAGCAGCGGCGCTTCGGGCCCGGACGGGCTCACGGTGGGCCTGCAGGGCCGCGGCGGCTTGGAGGAGGAGGAGGAGGCGCCAAGTGACGGCGGCACTGTGGAGGGGTGCGGAAAACAAGGGGTGATGACTAGGGTTTCCAAAATTGGAGGAGGGGTATCCATTTATAGGAATGGGCAAGGAGAGGGGGGTTTTAGTCCGTTTTTCGGACCCTCGGATCACGATCGGACAGCTCCGGACGGAGGGGAACTAGGTGGGGTTTGTGGGCTGTGCTAGAGAGAGATGGGATAAGAAGGGAGGAGAGAGAGAGGCCCGGTAGCGGCTTCTAGAGACCGAAAACGTCCGACGAAAAGACCGGCTATATTGCCGCTATAGTTTAACGGTTGGGCTATCAAAGGAACTCCGAATGCGATGAAACTTGGCAGACGGCCTACCTACAACAAAACAACACCACATGCCAACTTTCAACCCATTCCGAGAACATTTTTCGGCCACTTATAAAATGATATTTCGGACATGCCGCTGGCACGTGCAAGTGTGTCTGGGCTCAGAACGGACAACGGACGGAACGAGGAAACCGGGACGGATGCATGTTTTTGAAAACATGATGATGCAATGCACATGATGACATGATATGAAAAACATGACACACAAGCAAATGACATGGCAACGCCGGTGAATAACTGGAAGACACCTGGCACATCGGTCTCGGGGCGTTACAACACTCCACCACTACGAGAGGATCTCGTCCCGAGATCTAGAATGGCACCGGAGGGAAAACGGAAGAGAAAGAGGAGAGGTAAAGCTAAGTTGCTTCTTTGACAAACGAGTGAAACCAAAGAACCTTGAAAAGTTTAAGCCATTTAGAGAAAATAATACAAGGAGATGAACGAAGTTTAAAGCACTCCGTTAGGAAAAAGGAACAAGGAAGAACAAATTCGAACAGCACTCCGGTTGAAAGATATGCAAGGCTCGATAACATGAAAGAACTTGAGCAGCGGACACTCAAAATTCAGAAGATGGGTCGAAGAGAGCAACATGACAATGCCTCCGGAATGAAAGAATAGAAGATAGGTAATTGAGAGAAAAGAATGGAGAAGAAATGCCAAGTTCTGTCACAAAAGAGCTTGACAAGGCATCTTTTAGGAGAAGGGTCGAACGGAATTGTTGGAAAACCAACAACGAAAAGAGTAAGCTGGTAGTGGGCTTATGAAAAACTTCTCAAAACTATGAGGTGGAATTCTGCCACTAATGGAACAATAGATTGACTTGATATTAAGAAGGAGACGATAAACTTATCTCACCGGAAGGATAAATGAAGAACTTGGATCATTTATAAGCACCATAATTAGCAACAATCCTTAGGGAAGGCTTTAGGTGAAATATAACCCAAGATAACTCCAATGACGAGATTGATGGATTTAAAATAACTCACTCTTAACAACATGTGAATCATGAAATATGAACTCAAATTATCAAGAATGACATAATACCACCTCAAATGATAGGGTAGAAAGGATTGCACTCCGGGTTGCAAGAATAAGGAAACTTGAGCTCCTCTGAAAAGAATGTTGATGAACACTTCGAGAAGGAATTAAATCCTTGATGAACCATCATGTAGAACCTTCATGAAGAACTCCGGTAACAAAAGGATGATCAAACAGGAAGGAAAGAGAAGTTGAAACACAAGGTGAAGCCTTGTAATGATTTAGAAGAATCTCCGTGGTGATATAATTGAAAGAGGTTGGAACTCTTGGAAAAGAAAAGATAAAGCTCCTCGAACCAAGAATGTGATATGATGAACCACTCCGGAAAGGAGGAATTGAATTTACTCGATGAAACAAGAATAAGAATTACATTATGCTTATCCTTCACCAATTTAAATTGATGACAAGCAACGGATTTGGCATACTACTTATTCTCGTTAAAAAGGATTAAGAGAGATATAGCATAAAGTCGAGAATGTCTTCCACGAACCACCGGTAGGATTGAATGAACGAATGAATTGATATGATAAACGAAGGAAGAGAATCCTGAATGAACCACCGTAAGAATTAAAATGGCCGAAGAAAAGATAAAGGAACACCGGCAAGAATTATGAAATGAATGAAGATACTTGAGAGAATTTAGATACAAGAGGACAAATAGTTCACGAACTGATTAGAGAATACTTCACTGATGCACCGGTAAAATTTGGAGAACAATAGCTGAAATATGAAAATGAATAATTCTGAGATGATGGCCTTCAGAGAATTAAACTCGCAAAGGTTCCTGAAATGATTCGGATGGGTGAAAAGAATTCTCACAATCAAAACAATTATGAGAGGACGACAACAAGCTAGAATCACGAATCTTCAAGAGAGCGGATAAGGATTTAAGAGGAACTCTTCTTCGGTCTTCAAAATCTGAGAATGACGATGAGAAACACCACCGTGAATTGTTGAGATACTCCGGAATAAAGAAGAATAGAAAAGTTGAACCAATGATGAAAAGAATTTGGAAGATCTTGGAGAAAGACATACGACTGATGATAATTCATTCTTATGTCAAACTTGGAAAAGAAATTTGAGGATAGCTCTGGCAAAATAAGAAGAGTCAGGTAAGATCCTAGGAAAAGACGTGTGGGTTAGGGCCCACTCAAAACATACACCGTTAGAATGATTAAAAAGAGAGATTGCACCGGTTGAATTAAAAGACTTGAATGAGATAACAGCCTCGAGATATCTTGAGCACTTCGGAACAATTGAATAGCAAACGGGGAATGATTATGAGGTGCACCGGCATAAGAAAAGCATTGGGCAAAAGAAAAGACTATGCTCAATACCAAAGCTTGAATTGAATCCACCAGAGAAGGAAAAGGGAAAATAATGATGAACTTGAGGCTCCGTTAGTATCTTCATGAGAATCACCGGATAAGAACATTGACGGAAAAGGAATGGAGAGGCTTCCCATGAATAAAATGATACTTGAATAAGAAATCTGAGTCCTTGAAGAAAAAGGGCGGGAGGGTGGGAAAACAAAGGCAACTTGGGGTGGATGAAACAAACACCGTTGAGAAGAAACTGATAATTGATCTTGCGAATGTTGAAGTTATCGGATCCAATTGAAGAGAAACACGCCGGTTGAAAAGGATTGACAACACAATCTCGATGATCAAGAAGGATTGGTATTCACATCGGAGTATGAGAACACCGTTTCGGAAAGGTATGGAATCAACACTTGACTTTGAAGCAACTCGAATACCACAATTCAAAACAAAACAAAGGATTGGCTTGCGGAATAAGCCGGAACAAACATATCATAGAGATTTCGTCCGAAGTTTTCGTGGTGGGGCCTACACGGGCTCGATCGTACAGCACCATCATGTACAAGGCAGTGCACATGACATACGAAGCGTCCCCGAGTCGGCATAGCCAAGGACTCTTTAAGACACAACGAGACCACTGTAAAACCAACCGTGAATAGGCGGACCACTAGACGTCGAACCCCAATTTCATATCATACATTTGTCAGAAAGATATCCTAAGAGCTACTTGAATTCCCAGTTATAAACTCCCGGAATTTTCCAGTTATGCAATCAGGTGTTGGGGATACAGGGGAAGCATAATATCTCACCCAAAACTAACAAATCCTACATCCAACTGTATCCATCCTTCAACACATAACCAAGAAACCTTTGGAAATCGTTTACATCAACCTTCGAAAAGCATCCGTTATACGAGTTATGGGGATACTCCCGAACTCCCGCCCCAGTACTGGGTGGCGTCGAGTTTATTTGACCAACAACTGCATAAAAGAGATTTTTGATGTCGGCGAAACTAAAGTTAGGTATTCCAGAACTGCAACGATAAAATTGTGACGACAACACCTCGGAGCTCAACTCCTCGGGACACTGCCACAACCCCTAAATGACAGGAGGCACCAAGAACAATGTTCTCGTCACAAAACCATCGGAACGATTTCAAGATACCCGCGTGATCCTCATTTTTTTGTGAAATTTGAGAAGAGAAGAGTCAAAACTATACGTCAGGATGCCTTAGCAGAGCGACGAAGGGACTGAGGAGTAAGAAGAAGTCCTAACTCTCCGATATATATAATTCCTAAATGACTCAAAACATTTATAGACTCAATAACTCCAGCGATTCGAGCAAGCAGGGGGCTCCTAAGGTCGGGGAATGCTCTGATTACCAACTTGTAACGCCCTCGATGCGGCTATATCTCCCACATGTCGAAGCACGACTTAGAGGCATAACCGCATTGAAAGCAATGTCGCAAGTGAGGTAATCTTCACACAACCCATGTAATGCATAAGGGAAAGAGATACATAGTTGGCTTACCATCGCCACTTCACACAATACATGAATAAAGCATTACATCATCCAGATTCAATCAAGGTCCGACTACGGAACCAAAATAAAAGAAGACTACCCCAAATGCTACACAGATCCCCGATCGACCCCAACTGGGCACCACTACTGATCAACTAGAACGAAACAACACAAAGGACAAGATCTTCATCAAGCTCCTCCTTGAGCTTGGTTGCGTCACCTGCTCGGTAACATCGGCACCTGCAAACCTGGTTTGGAAATATTTATGAGTCACGGGGACTCAGCAATCTCACACCCTCGCGATCAAGACTATTTAAGCTTATAGGTAAGGTAAAAGGTATGAGGTGGAGCTGCAGCAAGCGACTAGCATATATGGTGGCTAACATACGCAAACGAGAGCGAGAAGAGAAGGAAAAAGCACGGTCGAACAACTATGATCAAGGAGTGATCCTAGAACAACCTAGGTCAAGCATTACTCCAACACCGTGTTCACTTCCCGGACCCCGCCGGTAAGAGACCATCACGGTTACACACGCGGTTGATGTATTTTAATTAAGATCAACTTCAGGTTTTTCTACAACCGGACATTAACAAATTCCCATCTGCCCATAACCGCGGGCACGGCTTTCGAAAGTTCCAATCCCTGCAGGGGTGTCCCAACTTAGCCCATCACAAGCTCTCATGGTCAACGAAGGATATTCCTTCTCCAAAGACAATCCGATCAGACTCGCCATCTAGGTTACAAGACATCCTCGACAATGGTAAAACAAGTCCAGCAACACCGCCCGAATGTGTCGACAAATCCCGATAGGAGCTGCACATATCTCGTTCTCAGGGCACACTCAGATGAGCAGTCCGTACAACTAAAACCAGCCCTCGAGTTTCCCCGAGGTGGTGCTGCAAGGGGCTCTAGTTTGGACCAACACTTAGAGGAGCACTGGCCCGGGGGTGTTACAATAATGATGACCCTTGAGTCTGCAGAACCCAAGGGAAAGAAAAGGCTAGGTGGTGAATGGTAAAACCAATGTTGGGCATTGCTGGAGGAGTTTTATTCAAGGCGAACTGTCAAGGGTTCCCATCATAACCCAACCACGTAAGGAACGCAAAATCCGGGAACATAACACCGATATGACGGAAACTAGGGCGGCAAGAGTGGAACAAAACACCAGGCATAAGGCCGAGCCTTCCACCCTTTACCAAGTATATAGATGCATTAATTAAATAAGAGATATTGTGATATCCCAACATATAAACATGTTCCAACAAGGAACAACATCTCCATGTTCCAACAAGGAACAAACTTCATCTTCACCTGCAACTAACAACGCTATAAGAGGGGCTGAGCAAAGCGGTAACATAGACAAACAATGGTTTGCTAGGACAAGGTGGGTTAGAGGCTTGGCTTAACAATATGGGAGGCATGATAAGCAAGTGGTAGGTATCACAGCATAGGCATAGCAAAAGAGCTAGCATTTAGCAAGCAAAGATAGAAGTGATTTCAAGGGTATGGTCATCTTGCCTGAAATCCGCAAGGGAGAAGAACGAGTCCATGAAGAAGACAAACGGACATAGTCGAACGGCTCCTCACAACTCCGGAACGGAACCGAAGCTCACGAGAAAGGCAACCCGGAAAGAAGCAAACAACATAGTAAACAACCACTACAACATGATGGCATGATGCACAACAAGTATGATGCATGTCCGGTTTAAAGAGGGCATGACATGGCAAAGTGCACAAACAAAACTACAAGTTAAGTGGCGCCCAATATGCAACGAGTTGCATATTGACGAAACACCACGACAAGTTATTTAGTTCGATCTCGTTTAACAGTGGCGAACTGGGCCGGCTGGGGTAAGGAGTGTGCGCTGGGCCTTGGCCCGACCAGTCGGTGTAACAGTGGCATGTCGGCTTAGGCGCGCAGCTGGGCCTCGCTGGAGACGCTGGGCCGACGTGGTGGAGCGGTTCACGTAGGCGAAGGAAAAGGGTGGTCAACGGGGCAGCGATCGGCTCGTCCCTAAAGCGAGGAACGAGCAGGCAACCGATGCGGACGGCGGCGGTGAACAGCTCGCCGGATCCGCCTGATCCGGGCGAGGCAGCGGCAGGGATGGCCGAAAACGGGCAGGACGACGGCGGGGCACCCAGATCCGGTGGCCATGGCGGTCCCTATACAAGGCTGGAGATAGAGAGAGGTTAGAGGAAGGAGGAGAAGGAGATGGCCAGGGAAAGAGGAGCAGGGCGGCGGGATCTGGCCTGGGCGGTCCTTCGACGAGGCTTGCCGGCGACGAGGTCTCCGGCGACTGTACGGCGAGCTGACGGGGGGGGTGCAGACTCCCAGCGATGCTCGGGCGGAGGTAGTTGCCTCGATCCAGACTGGATCAGGCACTGCGGGAGGAGCAGCGGCGCTTCGGGCCCGGACGGGCTCGCGGTTGGCCTGTAGGGCCGCGGCGGCTTGGAGGTGGAGGAGGAGGCGCCAAGTGGCGGCGGCACTGTGGAGGGGTGCGGAAAACAAGGGGTGATGACTAGGGTTTCCAAAATTGGAGGAAGGGGTAGCCATTTATAGGAATGGGCAAGGAGAGGGGGTTTTAGTCCGTTTTTCGGACCCTCGGATCACGATCGTACGGCTCCGGACGGAGGGGAACTAGGTGGGGTTTGTGGGCTGTGCTAGAGAGAGATGGGTTGAGAAGGGAGGAGAGAGAGAGGCCCGGTAGCGGCTTCCGGAGACCGAAAACGTCCGACGAAAAGACCGGCTATATTGCCGCTATAGTTTAATGGTTGGGCTATCAAACGAACTCCGAATGCGATGAAACTTGGCAGGCGGCCTACCTACAACAAAACAACACCGCATGCCAACTTTCAACCCATTCCGAGAACATTTTTCGGCCACTTATAAAATAATATTTCGGACATGCCGCAGGCGCGTGCAAGTGTGTCTGGGCTCAGAACGGACAACGGACGGAACGAGGAGACCGGGACGGATGCAAGTTTTTGAAAACATGATGATGCAATGCACATGATGACATGATATGAAAAACATGACACACAAGCAAATGACATGGCAACGCCGGTGAACAACTGGAAGACACCTGGCACATCGGTCTCGGGGCGTTACAAAACCTCAAAGGATTTGAGTCTCTATGCTTTCCGTGCTAGTCCCTGGATCAAACTCGCTAGCACACACAGTATAGATGAATACCAGAATAGCAAGTGCATCATTTATTACAACGTATGATCCACAGTATATAAAATAAAACAATCTGCATAGCACTTGGCTAGCTTTATTAAATCAAATAGCGGAAAGTAGCAGAAAAAATGATGAGTCCCATCATAGCTCAGTAACGATGCTGATTGCAGACTTGCGACCCTAACGGTACCTTACTCTTAGTCTGAATATCCTGCAACATGAGACGTTGCAGCCGTATAGGTCAATACTTTGAATGTATTGGCAAGTTACACATGAGTAATAACATAGCAGACCTACATGTATATGCATAGTACAACAAAAGGAAGGCTTGAAGGTTTATTTTTGATTTTGTCCTCATAACTACCTAATAGTCAAATTTTTATTTAGTTCTTTTATTACTAAAATTATATACACAAGGTTGAGTTGGCAAATTTAACTCCAATATACCCTTTATTATGTTTTCCCACAAATATTATTAAGTGTCACATCTGTCAAGATCATCCAACAACTGTAATGGCATAGTCGCTCAAAAATGTCCATAACCGGGGACACGGCTAATCATGATTAGTTTTAGTACTCTGTAGAGTTTTTGCACACTTTACCCACTAGACTCAACCCAAAGGTTGAGACAAAGTCTTTCAGAAGTAGTCACCTCCACCCACCGGCAGCCGGTACACCTACTCATATCTACATCTGCTAGCTTACCTGGCGAGGATCCTACAACCTACTCAACTAAGCCAGAGCCCATTTAGCTAGTGGTTGCGCATGATAGCTACTGGTCACTAAGTCTGTCTGATCTTTTTGAGCCTGGTTATCCTTCCACTTACATTCAGAGGGTATAAACCATGATGTTCTTGAAACCACCCATCAATACCAATTCCGCCCAGAGGTGAATTAAGTCCTTAATTACTACTCAATTTGTTATATTTATAATCCTCACATAAGCTCAATGAATACACGAACCACCCCCGTCTACAAAGCATAGCAAACTACCACTACCATGATTTGCAATGACGGGAAGATAGCTCAATAGCATAGCCAATATATGCATGTATATAGAGGTAAAACTGTGTCTACCATAGCTTGCCACAGAACTAGTTAAGTGTCCCTGAACTTTTAACAGTTTAAAATTTATCAAAAAATATTAAATAAATATGGGTGCATCTCTCTAATGAGATAAGATGAGTCAACGAAGGGATTGTGAAAATATGCATCTATGTGTCCTCGGCAAAAATAATAAGCATTTCAGCTTACTACGACATAAATATATACTGAACTATTTGTTTTTTTTGTCCAGGACACATATAGTAGTATTTTTTTAATCCCTCTGTTGGATCATGTTATATTATAGGTGTGTTGGTTTAGTATTTTTTTTAGAATTTTTGAGAACTTTTGCACCATTGAAACCCTTAACTAGTTCTGTGGCAAGCACTTGTAGAAAGTCCTACTCTTATATATATATATATATGTATATTACTCCTATACATGCATATATCCATAGAGTGGTATAACTACATGCAAAGAAAACAATAGGTAAGAGATGATCAACATGTAACGTGCCTTCATTCTGGTTCAGAAAGTCACACTCCTGACAATAGCTTGCGTCGCACTCCGGACAATCTACACGTCTCACACAATTCAACAAATCAATCATCGGAACACAAATAGAACTAAAACAAAACCAACAGCAAGAAAACCATTTTAAAACTCCAATAACAGCAGCATAACAGAATGAACAAACCATCTACAAAGCACTAGAATCACTACGCAAAAGGAATCACTAATAAACGTTAAACAATTTGAAAGTTATGGACTCCCAAAGGTTTGATTCAAATTCAAATGAATTCAAATTTGAAAATTGCAAACATGTGCAAAGTTGGTATTGTGATAAAGTGCTGGTTTTTTGAGTGCATAAGAAAAAGAATGACCTAAATTCGAGCTATAGACTAAAAGATATAGCTAGTTGAAGTTTAGTTGAACATCTGAAAAAAAACAAAAGAAAACTCTGTTCTAGAAACACTGTAGCGGTGACTGTGGCATTTACTGTAGCGGTGCCAAGTGTGAAAGCATGATTGGCTGGAAGATTGCATGCGCGCATGAGGGAGTTCTAGACTAAGGGGTCCTCGGGTGTCCGGGCTATTTGATTGTGGGCCGGACTGATGGGTCATAAAGATACAAGGTAGAAGACCTTCCCTCGTGTCCGGGTATGACTCTCTTATGGGTGGATGGCAAGCTTAATGTCTGGATGTATAATTTCCTTTGTCTGTAAACCGACTCTGTACAACCCTAGGCCCCTCCGTGTCTATATAAACTAGAGGGTTTAGTCCGTAGAGGCTATCAGAATTCATACAGGCTAGACATCTAGGGTTTATCCATTACGATCTCGAGGTAGATCAACTCTTCTAACCCTTATACTCATCAAATACAATCAAGCAAGACGTAGGGTGTTACCTCAATTAAGAGGGCCCGAACCTGGGTAAACATCGTGTCCCCCTTGTCTCCTGTTACCTTCGATCCTCAGACGCATAGTTCGGGATCCCCTACCCGAGAACGGCCGGTTTCGACACCGACATTGGTGCTTTCATTGAGAGTTCCACTATGACATCGACAGAAGGTTCGATGGCTCGTTCGATCATCCACAACGATGCCGGTTCCGGGGAAACTTTCCTCCCCGGCTAGATTTTTGTGTTTAGCGGCTTCGTTCTGCGTGCCAACTCGATTAGCCACCTCGAACAGATCGACAGTTATGCCCCTGGTCATCAAATCAGTTTAGGGAACCTAAGTTATGTCTCTGATATCCGAGGACATTTGATCTTCGAAGGGTTCGTGGCCCCAACCACCGCTCTGGCCTTAGATCCGGAGCAAACTGCCAGGTCCGAAGATGGGAGTTTGAAGACTGCCAGACTCTCAGCTACGAAACTCACAATCGGGGATCCGGAGGCGATTTTGTCCTCGGCCAGCCCGTAGTCAGGCTGGGTTGCCCCTATCATGGAAAGGCCGGACTCGCCCCCGAAATCTAGCTCCGAACTCTCGAAGCCCACTCCTAGGAAGTGTGGCCAAGAGGCCTTTGCCCTGGCTAGCCCCGCGGACTCTCGTTTCCCCGTCCAACCCTCGCTCTTAAATGAGGCTCTAGACTTGATGCGATCCCTCGCCATTACAGAGGAGTCGCCTCCGAACTATGCCCAGCCCGGACTAGGGGCTGAGAACAGGGAATCTTAAGTCCCACCCACCACCAACTTCGTAGCCACCGTTGAGGACTTAACCGACATACCGGATTACACCTCCGAAGACATCGACGGCATGGACGACGATGCCGGAGACACACAAGGCCAAGACCCACCGTTTACCGGACGTTGGATGGCCACCTCCACATATGACGTGTATATGGTGGATACACCCAAAGAGGATGACGGTGCAGACAGAAAGGATCTGGTGGAGGACAAACCTGATGAGGCACCGCCGAAGCATCGACGCCAGCGACGCCGCTCAAAATCGCATTGTGGCAAAGACAGTAATACCAGCACCAGAGAAAATAACACTCCAGAGGATGCTAAAGACACTTAAGCCCTCGTCGAGTCCACACCCGAACATGATGATGTGGAGGAGGGGCAAGTTAACCCTGACGATCCGGTCGAGAACGAGGATTCAGAAGATAGTAACTATCTACCGCTCTCCGAGGATGATGTTAGAGGAACCCCTCGAGCAGGAACGCTTTAAGCACCAACTAATAGCCACTACAAGAAGCCTTGAAAAGCAGCAGCAACGGCTCCAAGCCGAACATGATACACTCAACGACAGTTGGACCCAGGTCCTAGCTGCCGAAGAATATGGCCTACAATGCCCAACAAAGAGTAATCCAAAGCGTCGGCTACTGCCACAATTCGACGACGAGGCCTTCGATCCAATCGCGTCAAAACATGACAGTGCTGATGAACCATACCGGTCACCATGTGGGCGAGATAAAGCAGCCACCTACACTGAACACCAACCCGCACCACCTCGCTGTAAGGGCAGAGAGACAATGGCTCCAGGATACTCCTACGACTTACGACATGACCTGAGCAATAGAGCAGGCCAAACAAAGATCAGTCTATGGATAAAGGGGGCACGCCCCAACGTGAGAAGACGACCGTCAAGCTTGGCGCGACAGGCATAACCTCTCCAGGGCTGAAAACCACATACATATGTCATCCGAACTCCGTCGTGACGTTGCCCGATATAGAGGTGCCACACACCCCTTATGCTTTACCGACGAGGTAATGCATCACCAGTTCCCTGAAGGGTTTAAACCCGTAAACATCGAATCATACGATGACACGACAGATCCCGCGGTATGGATTGAAGATTTCCTTCTCCATATCCACATGGCCCGCGATGACGATCTCCACTCCATCAAATACCTTCACTTAAAACTAAAAGGACCAGCACGACGCTGGCTAAATAGCCTCTCAGAGAACTCTATTGGTAGCTGGGAAGATTTGGAGGATGCCTTTAGAGACAACTTCCAAGGTACCTATGTCCGGCCTCCAGACGCCGATGACCTCAGTCAAGCAACCCGGAGAGTCAGCCCGCAAACTCTGCACTAGGTTCTTAATTAAAAAGAAACAAATCGTTGATTGTCCGGACACTGAAGCCCTCGAGGCCTTTAAGCACAGCGTTCGTTACAAGTGGCTCGCCCGACACCTCATCCAAGAAAGGCCAAAGTCCATGGCAGCTCTCACCGCACTCATGACCCGCTTTTGCGCGGGAGAAGATAGTTGGCTAGCTCGTAGAAGCAACAGCACCAGCGACCCTGGCACCTCTGAAGCCAGAGATGGCAATGGCAGACCATGACGCAACAAACACAAGCGTCGAAGCAACAATGAACATACCGAAAACACGATGGTCAATGCCAAATTCAGTGGCTCTAAACCCGGTTAGCGGAAGAAATCATTCAAAGGAAACAAAGATGGTCCATCCAGTTTGGACAGAATACTAGATCTGCCTTGGCAGATTCATTACACCCCTGACAAGCCTGCCAGTCATACCAACAAAAATTGTTGGGTCTTTAAACAGGCCGGTAAGTTAAACACCAAACATAAGGGGAATGGGCCGCCTAGCAAGGAGGACGATGAGCCTCGCCCAACAAACAAAGGGGCAAAAAGAACCCCCCCCCCCAAGGTAAAAATGGTGAACATGATCTATGTCACTCATATCATCAAGCGGAAGCGCAAGCGCGCACTAAGGGACATTTACGCATAGAGCTAGTCGCCCCAAAATTCAACCGATGGTCGGCCTGTCCGATCACTTTTGACCGCAGAGACCATTCGACCAGTACTTGTCATGGAGGTTCGGCAGCATTGGTCCTCGATCCAATCATTGACGGATTCCATCTCATGCGAGTCCTCATGGATGGCGGGACCAGTCTTAACCTACTTTATCAGGACACTTTCCGCAAAATGGGCATTGATCCATCAAGAATCAAGCCCACTAAAACCACCTTTAAAGGAGTAATACCTGGCGTAGAGGTCTATTGCATAGGGTCAATAACGCTGGAGCTAGTGTTCACCTCACCGGACAACTTCCGAAGCAAAGATTTAATCTTCGACATCGTCCTGTGCTGCAGTGGTTATCATGCACTGCTCGGACGAACCGCTTTGCCCGCTTCAATGTAGTCCCGCACTATTTCTATCTAAAACTCAAGATGCCCGGACCACGCGATGTTATAACAGTCAATGGAAACATTGAGCGCTCCCTCCGTGCTGAGGAGCATATTGTGGCCCTCGCAGCCAAGGTGTAGGGTGGCCTCATCAAGCCAAATACTTCATCGGCCATCAAGCCCCTGGACACTATCAAAAGAGTCTGGTCTACCCTGCAAAATGACAGTCCGGTTCGTCCAGAACTAGATTAGCAATCCTGCCTCCGCCAATACCCCCACATAATCGCGGCATACGTACCGCGCGCACATAACTACGCACTAAAAATACCATGGGCAAGGACGGAGGCACACTAGCGACAAAGTCCACGATACGGCTCGACCTATTCGGACCTTCATGTTCTTCCTTTTTTTCCTTCTTTCCTTTTTATTTTTCAGGTTCTTCAAAACCCAAATAACTTTTCGATGTTACCAAGGGCCCTTTTCCAGGCCCCTTATGTATACTCGATCGTTGATCCTCTCAAAGGATCCTAGATCAAGGTGAAAAGCGGCGCAGACGTGCGGCAGGGTGTCCAAAGGATATTCAAACCTACCCTTTCTTTTTTAGGACCTGTATACAGCTTTCCTTGTTCTCAAATTATGGGCATGTAAAATAGCCTTACTGATTATGGCATTGTCCGTAAGAGCACGTTTGACGTATGAATCAGACTATAGCGGAAATACTTTTGTCCAACCTTATTCGGTATTGGCTTATTTCATAATCTGTATTCCGTCTTCATGACAGATTGACATACACACCTCAGCATAAAATTGCCAGGGGCTCTATTCGGCCACATACATTTAAAAAAACAAAAACTCCAAACACTTTTACAGTACTTTTCGGCGTCCCAAATACTACATTAGATGCATCAGCTTCGAATCATGTCTTTGGTCAATAGTTGGGTTGCCCGGCTCCTGTGGTTACCACCTTACGTTCCACTTGTTCGGCTAAGGTAGTAAAAGGAGAACTACTGCGATTGTGTTTCTGGTTCATCCAGCCAAACACCTCAGTAGAGAAAGCCGAAAACTGACTATTATGATATAGCGAGAACTGGTCAACGGTCGGGTGACTTACTAAATCTTTTGCGATTTTTTCCGTATTGCACGAAGGACTGGCATCACCCGGTCACGCGCCTAAAGCATCCAAGTTCGGAAAGCCACATGCGCACCAGGGGCTAGCTCATAGTCCCTTTATCAAACTCCTATGGCTAAGTGAGAGTGATAAAGTTGCATAGTCTGATTGCCTAGTTCACCCCACGATCACCTCCTTTACGGACCAAGACATTGGGTCAAGAGTGGTCAAGTGCTATTCCGAAGACCCACGTAGTATCTACGTGGGGGATGAAGCCGATGACTGGCAAACATTGAGATATAAAAACGGCCGCAAGGAGGAAAATAATTTGAGATAAACAAACAAGCATATTATACAAATGCCTTGTTACATAACACAAAGTGCGGGTAGCTCGGATACATTCATTCAAACATAATATCCTTCAATCATTGACCCTCTATTAAACAGGCACCCTCCAGGACGACCTTGAAGTATCGCTCCAGCTTGCGGTAGTCCTTGCACTCAGGTGGACCCTCAACATCCACGGCGGCGGCCTTCATCTTCGCCCAGTGCATCATGACACGGGCAAAGGCCATCCGCACACCCTCTATGCACGCCGAGCACTTCACAGCTTTAACTCAGGGTAGGGCATCACCGAGTCACTTGACCAAGCCGAAGTAGCTGCTCGGAACGGGTCCGGCTGGCCATAACCGGACTATGATGTCCTTCATGGCCAAATCGGACATCCTGTGCAGCTCAGCCAACGGCATCATCTGGTTGTTTAGTAGCGCTGGCCTTTCTGGTGCCAGGTACTAGGAACAGAAGAGCTTCTCCGTGGTGTTTCCCTCCTGGGACCGGAAGAATTGCGCGGCGTCGGCCACACTACTTGGGAGATCAGCAAAGGCATCTGGAGCCCTCCATAGTCGATTAAGCAAGGCATATCTTTGACCGCCAAAAATACTCTGTAAAAGAAAGGGCTTACCAGCCGCTATCTTTCCGGCTTGCTTCATCTCCTCGTGATCCGCACGGGACTCGGTCCATGCCTCCTTGGCCTCCTGAAGAGCCTTGGTGAGATCATCCGCTTGGGCCTTATTCTTCTCCTCCAAGGTCTCACACTTGTTGGCGGCATCTTGGAGCTCCTGCTCCACTTCTTTCACCCGCTCCTCATACTTGCGGCGGGTGACCTTCTCGGCCTCCAAATCTATAGACGCTTTGTAAGTGGCTGCTTAGCTCTCCCGCGCCTGCTCCTGGGCACTCTTCAAGGCCTCAAACTCGGTGGCACTACCTACAAATATGATCAGGATAACACAGGAGATTAGACCTCGCACTCACATATTACTCTAGGTACGTAAACAATTTTTTCATAACATACCTTGCGCCTCATCAAATCGCTTGTTGATGCGGACGAGGTTCTCATCGGTCCGCTCCAGCTTCTGCTTGAGTTCGGACACTTCGGCGGCCTGGGCGATTGCCGCTAACAATAAAGCCTGTTTGTCAAAATAGACAAGTATATTATCTCCTGTGAGTACCACTTGATCCTCTATTTGGCACTTCTTTGCAGATGCTGAACAGAGTCTTAGGGGCTACTTTCTATACACGGGCATATTTTTTGAATGTGCAAAGCAGCTAAGAATATTACATCATGTACCTCAAAGCCTGTTAATAGGCTGGTGTAGGCTTCGGTCAACCCGCTTTGGGCGGACTGAACCTTCTCAACCACCATACCCATAAGGGTACGGTGCTCCTCCACAATGGAAGCATGCCGAAGCGCTTCCATCAGAGTGTCCGGCGCCTCTGGATTGACAGAGGTCGCCGGTCGAGTCAACGCTCCCCCTCTTTCAAAGTAAGTTGCTCGCTCGTTTCCGGAGCCATACGGATCTCTAGAATAATATTTGGCTGGGGGCCGGATTGGTCATGGCCCCCTTCACCAGTCTCCATGGGGGTCAGTTCCCCCATGTTCTCGGCAGTCGAGGTGTTACCCTCTAGCGCCGTCTGGGCGGCCTCTCGCACCTCTCCATGGCCCAGAGAGGCTCTTCGGGACAACACTTCAGTGTTGTCCATGGCAGTTTTCGGGGAGGCTTGTGGAGGCATCTCGCTCTCCACCATCTCCGGCCCAACGAATTCCCAGAAGACGAAGATAGTTGGGATGATCCCGGGCCGGACTACAGCACAAATTTTAAACATGTTAAAACGACAATGATAAAAATTGGATATGTCTGCGGTACCGTTGGACACTTACAATGCGGCCAGGGGCTTCGACCTGGGGCACCACTCGAGGATGGCTTTAGCATCCGAGTCCAAGTCGTCTGAAGGGGAAATCTTCCCCTTCTTGGACGCCTCTGCCTCTAGGTCCACGGAGGCCGCCCTTTTCTTCTCCCTCCTCTTAAGGGGAGAATTGCTCTCCTCCTCCTCTTTGTCTACATCACCCTCATGGGAGGAGGGAGCTTCGGTATCTCTGGACGCAGCGTCCAAAGTACCTTTACGGCGGAGGCCACTTTTGGCCTCCTTGCCCTTCTTCTTGGCCTTCTTGTCCGGCACCTGGTACAGAGCCAGGACCAGCATCCTTGTTAGTAGAGGAATGGTTGGGTCTTCGGGTAGCGGAGCCGGACACTGGATCCGCTCCGCCTTCTTTGTCCAGCCCAGATGGAAGAATGGAAGGCTCAGCATGCCCTTTGATTTATGAGTTGAAGTTATGTTTGGAAATCCGAAAACTTACTAGGGTGGCTGGATGAGTGCAGTCGAGGCCGATGTAATGACTTATGGGCCTTGAAAAGTAGCTTCCAGAATACTTCGTGCATCGTGCCGAAGAATCACTGCAGGGTACAAGGGCCAGCCGGATTGAACTCCCACATGTGGAGAGGCCGGCGCTGGCAGGGGAGAATCCGCCGAAAAAGCATCACCTAGATCACATTAGCGAGACTGGTGTTCTTCTCCATCATATTTTTGATGCGCCTTTGTAGCATCATCACCCCATCGGACGACGCCCAATCGAGGCCCTTGTTAATCCACAATGCAAGCCGCATTGGAGGTCCAAATTTAATCTCAGGAGTGGCGGACCATGTGGTGCCACGAGGTTCAGTGATGTAGAACCACTCCTGTTGCCATCCCTTCATGGTCTCCACGAAGGCCCCCTTGGGCTAGGGGATGTTGGGGAGCTTGCTCACCATGGCGCCGCCGGAGTCCACAAGTTGCCCATCGACCACTTTCGGCTTCACGTTGAAGACCTTAAGCCATAGGCCGAAGTGGGGGGATGCGGCGAAGCACCTCACACACGACGATGAATGCCGAAATGTGGAGGAAGGAATTTGGGGCTAGATCATGGAAATCTAGCCCATAATAGAACATGAGGCCACGGATGAAAGGGTGGAGGGGAAACCCTAGTCTGCAGAGGAAGTGGGGGATAAAGACCACCCTCTCATTGGGCTCCGGAGTAGGGATGGTCTGCTTTGTGCCAGGGAGCCGATGCACGATGTTCGCGGCCAAGTACATCGCTTCCCGCAGTTCCTTGACGTTCCTCTCCGTGACGAAGGAAGCCATCCTCTTGCCAGGTGAGTCGGATCCAGCCATGGCTAGAAGGGTTGGGCGGTGGGAAAGGTTTAAGCTTGGGCGCTGAAGCTCGAGGATGGGAAGGCTGAGGAAGGAAGAAGGCGTGGGGTAAAAAGATGGATCTTTATCCACTTATATAGGCGGTGAATATCATATGCCCCCTACTAGCCTTAAAACACTCCTATTCCCATGGGGTCGTGCACATGGCACGGTTGGATTGCCCAAACCCATATTGATGAAAATCCCGCAATAAGGGGCACGATCTCTACTTTGATAAGATGTGTCGATAGAGGCAGTGCCTCGAAATGCGAAGCGGGAGGCCAAAAAATAGCTCAAAATAATAAAAAGTCCAGACATGACGTTTTGCCGTTAAAGCTGTCAGTAGATATGCCTTATTAAGTATTATACCCTTGTGGTTGAGGGTTGTGACTATTATACATAGCCGTATATAGTTCACTTGTTCAAAAGACCACTTTGTATGTGGAGAAGGGACCCGCCTTGCATTGCTGAAGACAATCTGTGTGTCAAACACATCGTCCTTGAAGACTCGTTCATGGGATACTAAGGGGTCCTGGACTAAGGGGTCCTCGGGTGTCCGGGCTATTTGATATGGGCCGGACTGATGGGCCGTGAAGATATAAGGTAGAAGACCTTCCCCCATGTCCAGGTATGACTGTCTTATGCATGGATGGCAAGATTAATGTCCGGATGTATAATATCCTTTCTCTATAAACCGACTCTGTACAACCCTAGGCCCCTCCGGTGTCTATATAAACTGGAGGGTTTAGTCCATAGACGCTATCAGAATTCATATTGGCTAGACATCTAGGGTTTAGCCATTATGATCTCGAGGTAGATCAACTCTCGTGTCCCCCATACTCATCAAATACAATCAAGCAGGACGTAGGGTTTTACCTCCATTAAGAGGGCCTGAACCTGGGTAAACACCGTGTCCCCCTTGTCTCCTGTTACCTTCGATCCTCAAATGCACAGTTCGGGACCCCCTACCCGAGATTGGCCGATTTTTACATCGACAACGCGAGCTCACCAACAAAGTAGAGAAAGACGGTGGCAGCTTCGGGCGTAGACAGTGGTGCTGCTATGGTGGTCCTCCGATGAAGGTGAGGTGGCAGGTGGATGTGGTGTCGAGTGGCGGAGGTGGTGGTGGTGTTCAACCGCGACAGGGCTCCGTCAAGTGGCGATGGCGAGCTCCTGAAATCCGACATGCTCCGGTGAAGTCGGCGCCCTCGCGCTGTTGCGATTCTGACCACGAAAGTAAGTCAAGCAAGTGCGACATGGAGCGGCGGATTGAAAGGAGCAGTCGGTGTGTCTCTACGGGTCCTTACGGCAGTGGTGGCGTCAGGCGATCGGCGGCAGTCCGCGAAGCTTCTCCTACGATCCAAAACGAGCTCAGGCAAGGTGTGCGGCAGCAACAGGGGTCGGGAAGGGATTGCGGGGTCTCTTCTAGGGAATTGCCTCGCGTGCGGTGTCCCTAGTGGACGGGACGAACAGGGGCGCGGGATCCACAATCAGCGGCTGGAGGCGAGGGGTGGGCTGGCGGCGGCGTACCACTTCGGGAGAAGTGGGCTGGGCCGCGGCTGGATTGCTGGGCCGCGATGCGGCGCTGCTCTATGCTGCGTGTTGCTTCCTCTTTGTTTTTTATTTTTTAACAAAAAACCACTGCAGTTAAATAACTAAAATAAAAACACCAGGATAAAATATAAATAAAAAAATACATAGACAGACGGTAAAAATAACCCTTCTAATATAAACTACAGGAACACTAGTTCCTACTGTAATGCAATTTTCGAAAATAGTATTTATGCAATAGGCCACACAAACAGTAATAAAAGACTCAAAAAATATTTGGGAGATTAAGAAAAATATCAGAACATATCAGATGAACTGGAAATAATATTCTAGACATTTTGAAAAATTTTAAAATAGGGGAGAAGTCATGTTATCTCCACTCCAATAAATTGCCTTTAGTTGCATAATGATTTGAATATTCTGAAAAAGCAAATGATGCAATAAAAATATGGGATGCATATGAATGATCTAATAACATCCTAATTTAGGAAAATTGGGATGTTATAGCCAGGGCTACTGAAAATTTGGATCTACTGATTGAAGCAGAGTGGGAGTAACACACATTGCACATGGTCCATACATACTAATCATGTGCTCTCAAACAGGAAAAGCATCTACGCGGACGTGGGTCGATATTTTCGAGATTGCGAGGGAGTAGATATTTTCAAGAGGGGGAGGAAAGCCTTATGGAGCCCAATCTACTATGATCATGTGGGTGACAGGGGCAGGGGCAGGGCACAGGGGTAGTCCTAGGGAAGCGTGTCTATTTCGTACCCGATCACAGACGGTTGCTGCGTCTGACTCGTCTGTTGTTTATAAATTTGGCCAAAAACGTGGGAAAGGGTCAGAACACGAACACACTTGCATGTGGACCAAATATATGTATGAAAAGGAAATATACCCTAGAGGCAATAATAAAGTTGTTATTTATATTTCCATATATCATGATAAATGTTTATTATTCATGCTAGAATTGTATTAACCGGGAACTTAATACATGTGTGAATACATAGACAAACAGTATGTCCCTAGTGTGCCTCTACTAGACTAGCTCGTTAATCAAAGATGGTTATGTTTCCTAACCACAGACATATGTTGTCATTTGATGAACGAGATGACATCATTAGAGAATGATGTGATGGACAAGACCCATCTGTTTGCTTAGCATAATGATCGTTTAGTTTTATTGGCATTGCTTTCTTCATGACTTATACATGTTCCTATGAGATTATGAAACTCCCGAATACCGGAGGAACACCTTGTGTGCTATCAAACATCACAACATAACTGGGTGATTATAAAGATGCTCTACTGGTGTCTCCGATGGTCTTTGTTGAGTTGGCATAGATCAAGATTAGGATTTGTCACTCCGAGTATCGAAGAGGTATCTCTGGGCCCTCTCGGTAATGCACATCACTGTAAGCCTTGCAAGCAATGTGTCTAAAGAGTTAGTTACGGGATGATGCATTAAGGAACGAGTAAAGAGACTTGCCGGTAACGAGATTGAACCAGGTATGATGATACCGACGATCGAACCTCGGGCAAGTAATATACCATTGACAAAGGGAACAACGTATGTTGTTATGCAGTTTGACCGATAAAGATATTCATAGAATATGTAGGAGCGAATATGAGCATCCAGGTTCCGCTATTGGTTACTGACCAGAGATGTGTCTCGGTCATGTCTACATAGTTCTTGAACCCGTATGGTTCGCACACTTAACGTTCGACGATGAATTGTATTGTGAGTTATGTGATTTGATGAACCAAAGTTTGTTCGGAGTCCTAGATAACATCACTGACATGACGAGGAGCCTCGAGATGGTCGAGACATAAAGATTGATATATTGGAAGCTTATGTTTGTACACCGCAATGGTTTCGGAAAGGTTCGGGCATTTTCCGGAGTACCAGGGGTTACCAGAACCCCCCGGGGAGTTAATGGGCCTTCATGGGCCCTAGTGGAGAGATGAGGCGGCGGCCAGGTGGTGGCACGTGCCCCCCAAGCCCAAACCGAATTGGACTAGGGTTGTGAGGGCCGACCCCCCTTTCCTTCTCTCCTCCTCCTCCTTCCCTCCTTCTCCTAGTGGAGAAAAGGCGGGCGAATCCTACTTGGACCGGGAGTCCAAGTAGGACTCCCCGCCATTGCGCGCCCCCTTGGGCCAGCCACCTCTCCTCCCCCCTTTATATACGTGGGAGGGGGCACCCCAAAGACACACCAAGCCTTCTCTTAGCTGTGTGTGGTGCCCCACTCCACAGTTACACACCTCGGTCATATCGTCGTAGTGCTTAGGCAAAGCCCTATGCAGGTAACTTCATCATCACCATCACCACGCCGTAGTGCTGATGGAACTCTCCCTCGTCCTCAACTGGATCAATAGATCGAGGGGCATCATCGAGCTGAACGTGTGCTGAACACGGAGGTGTTGTATGTTCGGTGCTTGGATCGGTTGGATCGCGAAGACGTTCGAGTACATCAACCGCGTTACTAAACGCTTTTGCTTTCGGCCTATGAGGGTACGTGGACACACTCTCCCTGCTTGTTCCTATGCTTCTCCTATATAGACCTTGCGTGATCGTAGGAAGTTTTTTGAAATACTATGTTCCCCAACACAAATACCCAATGCACAACTTTGATGTGGCACCTTTCGCACAAAGAGCACACTATTATTGCTAGCACCCCTAAACACACACACTTCGTGTTGCCAGGAGGGGAATCCTAGCTATGAACGCATGCCCCCAAATAACTAGGTCTGACATCTCACCATACCGTAACACAAAACAGAAAGAAGTACATCAACCCCTCCCCCCTTTGCTTCTAATCAAATGTGGACTGTGTGCGGGCCCAAGAATGTGTTCTTCTAGCGTTAGATGGGTGACACCACTTACCAACCACA
Source organism: Triticum urartu (assembly GCF_003073215.2). Classification (NCBI taxonomy): domain Eukaryota; kingdom Viridiplantae; phylum Streptophyta; class Magnoliopsida; order Poales; family Poaceae; genus Triticum; species Triticum urartu. Next base: position 340,399,718 of record NC_053023.1, read on the forward strand.
CCTGCGGGTGGCCCGATGTGTGTGCTTGTGTGTGTGTGTATGTGTGTGTGTGTGCGAAAAGGATGTGCTATGATATTTAAATAATCAAATCACAAATTTCATGTGGCACATGTGCATCACAAATTAACCAGGCATCCCCAACCCCACGGATGTTCATCTAGTACGAAGTAGTACTGTGCCCCCCCGCCCCCCGCACACACATACTTTGAGTCGGTGGGAGGGGGCATCTCAGCAAGGCGTATTGTAAGACTGACAAAGAAGAATCACCACCTTGGTCATATAACCGTGTTTGTTGGGTCAAAGTAATGCATTGATGTTCCACATGCGGCCCCACAAAATAGGCTAGCTTGTCACCGATAACCACGCGAGGGAGTGCCTGAAGACAACCACTGTGTGCATGTGGCCCAAACATATGTATGAAGTGTCATGTGGTGTTTGAATATACCGAATGCACAACTCTGATTCATGTGTATGCGAGCCCTCAAACATAGACCTCGAATCTCACCATGATCGATGTACAACTATGCGATAACGCAAACCAAGAGAAGAAGAACCCACTCTGGTAACCTCTCTCCTGTTGTCAGTCGAAGTGATGGAGACGTCCACACGGGCCCACGAATATATAGACCATCGATGATAACCAAAGCAAGGGAGAGTGTCCAAAGACAACCACTATATGTATGTGCCCCAGACATATGTATGGACATGCGTGATGCATGTATATATGTTTGAATACCAAAAGCACAACATTTTGATGTGGTGCATGCATGCATCAAAAAACGGACAGCCCCCGCACAGATCTGGTTCATGATGCGTCGCGTGCTCCATCCCCCCCCCCCACCACTACAACCCGGTGGGAGGGACTCATGCATACACATGCACACGAAGTATAGTTGCATCTACCGAACCGTATAAGACGAACCAAAATTTAATCCCCTCCTAATTGTAAGTCAAATTAACCTCTATCGCTGTCAGTCAAATTGATTAACCAAGCGGGCACACAGAGATGAACGAAGCATCTCGCCGATAACCCCGTGAGTGAGTGCTAGAGGACAACTGCCATCGCTTGCTTGTGGGACAAACACATATGTATGGAGATGTGTGGTTGTGATGTTTCAATACCTAATATATATACAGAACTTTAATGTGGCACCTGCATCAGAAACCTTTAAGTCCCCCATAGATGAACCGATGTTCATAACACATAGTATATATATGTTGCCCCCTCCCATCTTCGACGTGTAATATATACTCCTATGTACATACCGTAACACAACCCGAAAATAATCCTCCTTGTTCGTCAAATTACCTTTCTCGTTGTGTCATATATTAGATGTACGACGACCTCGCGGGCCCATGGAGGGAAGAGTCGTAGGAGAATGAGTGAAAACCATCGTCTGCATGTGGCCCAATGTGTTGTTGATGTTTTTAATACCCAATATGCAAAACTTCTTTGCGGCACCTACCTCAGAAACCAAAAAGTCCCCACACGGAGCGAGATCGATTCATGACGTGTGTGTAGTATATATATGTATTGCCCCGGCCCCCTCCTCCCCTCTTCGATGTGTACTATATACTCATATTGCAACACAACCAAAAAGAAACCTCCTTGCTGGGTCAAAGTGATGGAGGACAACCTCGCGGGCCCTTGGATGGAAGCATCGCACGCGAGTGAGTGTCCTATATGACGCGTAGTATTGCCCCCAACCACCCTCTTCAACGCATACTATATATATATACTCCTACCATATGTATAACAAAAACCAAGAAATGACCATCCTTGTTGGTCAAATTAACCTCTCTCATCGCGTGTCATAGTGCTGGACGGCGACCTCGCGGGCCCACGCGAGTGACTGTCCTAAGACCACCGCGTGCATGTGGCCCAAAGATGCATGTCAAAGTTTTTTTGCAGCGAACAAGCGACCAAAGGAGTTTAGTGTTGAAAATTCAAAAAAAATAGATAACATCTATTCGATTTTTATACATTGATTGATTTCGTAGGGATTTAAATGTGCAAAATGAAATTTGATCAACATGAGACCCATTATAGTGCATGAAAATGGAATGCAAAATCATATGTGTACGTGTCCCTGGGTGCATGTTTTGTCCCCATGCAAGGAATTTCTAGCATCTAGAATCTTGATTTTAAAATACAATAATCCAAAACTAAGTTGAAATTCGTGAAAGTTATCATGGAGTCATATGGACATCAATAGAGTGTGATATTTTTTTCAAATTTGAGACAAGTTTTGATATAATCTTCTTACATATAGGAAATTATAAATAATTATCAACCAATATCGCAAATGAACTCTTTATTCGAACCGTGGGCGTTAGACCAACACTGTAAGTGTCGTGCTTCGGTTAAGCAATACAGCGGCAGAATTTGTCATCAAAAAAGGAAAACATCAATATAATATGTGCCGCGCACGTGTCCCGTATGCCTTACGAGCATGTGCGAGTTGATGAGACACATGCTAGCAGGCAGACCGGGAGGCTGATGAAGGAAATATGCCCTAGAGGCAATAATAAAGTTATTATTTATTTCCTTATATCATGATAAATGTTTATTATTCATGCTAGAATTGTATTAACCGGAAACATAATACATGTGTGAATACATAGACAAACAAAGTGTCACTAGTATGCCTCTACTTGACTAGCTCGTTAATCAAAGATGGTTATGTTTCCTAACCATGAACAATGAGTTGTTATTTGATTAACGGGATCACATCATTAAGTGAATGATCTGATTGACATGACCCATTCCATTAGCTTAGCACCCGATCGTTTAGTATGTTGCTATTGCTTTCTTCATGACTTATACATGTTCCTATGACTATGAGATTATGCAACTCCCGTTTGCCGGAGGAACACTTTGTGTGCTACCAAACATCACAACGTAACTGGGTGATTATAAAGGAGCTCTACAGGTGTCTCCAAAGGTACATGTTGGGTTGGCGTATTTCGAGATTAGAATTTGTCACTCCGATTGTCGGAGAGGTATCTCTGGGCCCTCTCGGTAATGCACATCACTTAAGCCTTGCAAGCATTGCAACTAATGAGTTAGTTACGGGATGATGTATTACAGAATGAGTAAAGAGACTTGCCGGTAACGAGATTGAACTAGGTATTGAGATACCGATGATCGAATCTCGGGTAAGTAACATACCGATGACAAAGGGAACAACGTATGTTGTTATGCGGTCTCACCGATAAAGATCTTTGTAGAATATGTAGGAGCCAATATGGGCATCCAGGTCCCGCTATTGGTTATTGACCGGAGACATGTCTCGGTCATGTCTACATTGTTCTCGAACCCGTAGGGTCCGCACGCTTAAGGTTACGATGACAGTTATATTATGAGTTTTTGCATTTTGATGTACCGAAGTTTGTTCGGAGTCCCGGATGTGATCACGGACATGACGAGGAGTCTCGAAATGGTCGAGACATAAAGATTGATATATTGGAAGCCTATGTTTGGATATCGGAAGTGTTCCGGGTGAAATCAGGATTTTACCGGAGTACCGGGAGGTTACCGGAACCCCACGGGAGCTAAATGGGCCATAGTGGGCCTTAGTGGAAAAGATAAGGGGCTGCCCAAAGTGGGCCGCGCGCCCCTCCCCTCCCTTGGTCCGAATAGGACAAGGAGAGGGGGCCGGCCACCCTCTCTCTTTTCCCCCCTCCGCGAATCCTATTCCAACTAGGATTGGGGGGGGGGAATCCTACTCCCAGTGGGAGTAGGACTCTCCTGGCGCGCCTCTCCTAGGCCGGCCACACCCCCCCCCCTTTAGTCCTTTATATACGGAGGCAGGGGCACCCCAGAAAGACACAAGTTGATCCACGTGATCATATTCTTAGCCGTGTGCGGCGCCCCCTTCCACCATAGTCCTCGATAATATTGTAGCGGTGCTTAGGCGAAGCCCTGCAACAGTAGTACATCAAGATCGTCACCACGCCGTCGTGCTGACGGAACTCTTCCCCGACACTTTGCTGGATCGGAGTCCGGGGATCGTCATCAAGCTGAACGTGTGCTAGAACTCGGAGGTGCCGTAGTTTCGGTGCTTGATCGGTTGGGCCGTGGAGACGTACGACTACATCAACCAAACGCTTCCGTTGTCGATCTACAAGGTATGTAGATCACACTCTCCCCTCGTTGCTATGCATCACCATGATCTTGCGTGTGCGTAGGAATTTTTTTGAAATTACTACGTTCCCCAACAGTGGCATCCGAGCCTAGGTTTTATATGTTGATGTTATATGCACGAGTAGAACACAAGTGAGTTGTGGGCGATATAAGTCATACTGCTTACCAGCATGTCATACTTTGGTTCGGATGTATTGTTGGACGAAGCGGCCCAGACCGACATTACACGTACGCTTACGCGAGACCGGTTCTCCCGACGTGCTTTGCACAGAGGTGGCTTGCGGGTGACAGTTTCTCCAACTTTAGTTGAACCAAGTGTGGCTACGCCCGGTCCTTGCGAAGGTTAAAACAGCACCAACTTGACAAACTATCGTTGTGGTTTTGATGCGTAGGTAAGATTAGTTCTTGCTTAAGCCCGTAGCAGCCACGTAAAACTTGCAACAACAAAGTAGAGGACGTCTAACTTGTTTTTGCAGGGCATGTTGTGATGTGATATGGTCAAGACATGATGCTGAATTTTATTGTATGAGATGATCATGTTTTGTAACCGAGTTATCGGCAACTGGCAGGAGCCATATGGTTGTCGCTTTATTGTATGCAATGCAATCGCGATGTAATGCTTTACTTTATCACTAAGCGGTAGCGATAGTCGTGGAAGCACAAGCTTGGCGAGACGACAATGATGCTACGATGGAGATCAAGGTGTCACGCCGGTGACGATGGTGATCACAACGGTGCTTCGGAGATGGAGATCACAAGCACAAGATGATGATGGCCATATCATATCACTTATATTGATTGCATGTGATGTTTATCTTTTATGCATCTTATCTTGCTTTGATTGACGGTAGCATTATAAGATGATCTCTCACTAATTATCAAGAAGTGTTCTCCCTGAGTATGCACCGTTGCGAAAGTTCTTCGTGCTGAGACACCACGTGATGATCGGGTGTGATAGGCTCTACGTTCAAATACAACGGGTGCAAAACAGTTGCACACGTGGAATACTCAGGTTATACTTGACGAGCCAAGCATATACAGATATGGCCTCAGAACACGGAGACCGAAAGGTCGAGCATGAATCATATAGTAGATATGATCAACATAGTGATGTTCACCAATGAAACTACTCCATCTCACGTGATGATCGGACATGGTTTAGTTGATTTGGATCACGTAATCTCTTAGAGGATTAGAGGGATGTCTATCTAAGTGGGAGTTCTTTAAGTAAATTAACTGAACTTAAATTTATCATGAAACTTAGTACCTGATAAGTATCTTGCTTGTTTATGCTTGATTGTAGATAGATGGCTCGTGCTGTTGTTCCGTTGAATTTTAATGCGTTCCTTGAGAAAGCAAAGTTGAAAGATGATGGTAGCAATTACACGGACTGGGTCCGTAACTTGAGGATTATCCTCATTGCTGCACAGAAGAATTACGTCATGGAAGCACCGCTGGGTGCCAGGCCTGCTGCTGGAGCAACGCCGGATGTTATGAACGTCTGGCAGAGCAAAGCTGATGACTACTCAATAGTTCAGTGTGCCATGCTTTATGGCTTAGAATCGGTACTTCAACGACGTTTTGAACGTCATGGAGCATATGAGATGTTCCAGGAGTTGAAGTTAATATTTCAAGCAAATGCCCGAATTGAGAGATATGAAGTCTCCAATAAGTTCTATAGCTGCAAGATGGAGGAGAATAGTTCTGTCAGTGAGCATATACTCAAAATGTCTGGGTATAATAATCACTTGATTCAATTGGGAGTTAATCTTCCAGATGATTGCGTCATTGACAGAATTCTCCAATCACTGCCACCAAGCTACAAGAGCTTCGTGATGAACTATAATATGCAAGGGATGAATAAGACTATTCTCGAGCTCTTCGCGATGCTGAAAGCTGCGGAGGTAGAAATCAAGAAGGAGCATCAAGTGTTGATGGTCAACAAGACCACTAGTTTCAAGAAAAAGGGCAAAGGGAAGAAGAAGGGAAACTTCAAAAAGAACAGCAAGCAAGTTGCTACTCAAGAGAAGAAACCCAAACCTGGACCTAAGCCTGAAACTGAGTGCTTCTACTGCAAGCAGACTGGTCACTGGAAGCGGAACTGCCCCAAGTATTTGGCGGATAAGAAGGATGGCAAGGTGAACAAAGGTATATGTGATATACATGTTATTGATGTGTACCTTACTAATGCTCGCAGTAGCACCTGGGTATTTGATACTGGTTCTGTTGCTAATATTTGCAACTCGAAACAGGGACTACGGATTAAGCGAAGATTGGCTAAGGACGAGGTGATGATGCGCGTGGGAAACGGTTCCAAAGTCGATGTGATCGCAGTCGGCATGCTACCTCTACATCTACCTTCGGGATTAATATTAGACCTAAATAATTCTTATTTCGTGCCAGCGTTAGGCATGAACATTATATCTGGATCTTGTTTGATGCGAGATGGTTATTCATTTAAATCAGAGAATAATGGTTGTTCTATTTATATGAGTAATATCTTTTATGGTCATGTACCCTTGAAGAGTGGTCTATTCTTATTGAATCTCGATAGTAGTAACACACATATTCATAATGTTGAAACCAAAAGATGCAGAGTTGATAATGATAGTGCAACATATTTGTGGCACTGCCGTTTAGGTCATATCGGTGTAAAGCGCATGAAGAAACTCCATACTGATGGACTTTTGGAACCACTTGATTATGAATCACTTGGTACTTGCAAACCGTGCCTCATGGGCAAGATGACCAAAACACCGTTCTCCGGTACTATGGAGAGAGCAACAGATTTGTTGGAAATCATACATACAGATGTATGTGGTCCGATGAATATTGAGGCTCGTGGCGGATATCGTTATTTTCTCACCTTCACAGATGACTTAAGCAGATATGGGTATATCTACTTAATGAAACATAAGTCTGAAACATTTGAAAAGTTCAAAGAATTTCAGAGTGAAGTTGAAAATCATCGTAACAAGAAAATAAAGTTTCTACGATCTGATCGTGGAGGAGAATATTTGAGTTACGAGTTTGGTGTACATTTGAAAAATTGTGGAATAGTTTCGCAACTCACGCCACCCGGAACACCACAGCGTAATGGTGTGTCCGAACGTCGTAATCGTACTTTACTAGATATGGTGCGATCTATGATGTCTCCTACTGATTTACCGCTATCGTTTTGGGGATACGCTCTAGAGACGGCCGCATTCACGTTAAATAGGGCACAATCAAAATCCGTTGAGACGACGCCTTATGAACTTTGGTTTGGCAAGAAACCAAAGTTGTCGTTTCTGAAAGTTTGGGGCTGCGATGCTTATGTGAAAAAGCTTCAACCTGATAAGCTCGAACCCAAATCGAAGAAATGTGTCTTCATAGGATATCCAAAGGAGACTATTGGATACACCTTCTATCACAGATCCGAAGGCAAGACTTTTGTTGCTAAATTCAGAAACTTTCTAGAGAAGGAGTTTCTCTCGAAAGAAGTGAGTGGGAGGAAAGTAGAACTTGACGAGGTAACTGTACCTGCTCCCTTATTGGAAAGTAGTACATCACAGAAAACTGTTTCTGTGACACCTACACCAGTTAGTGAGGAAGCTAATGATGATGATCATGAAACTTCAGAACAAGATACTACTGAACCTCGTAGATCAACCAGAGTAAGATCCGCGCCAGAGTGGTACGGTAATCCCGTTCTGGAAGTCATGCTACTAGATCATGATGAACCTACGAACTATGAAGAAGCGATGGTGAGCCCAGATTCCACAAAATGGCTTGAGGCCATGAAATCTGAGATGGGATCCATGTATGAGAACAAAGTATGGCCTTTGGTTGACTTGCCCGATGATCAGCAAGCAATTGAGAATAAATGGATTTTCAAGAAGAAGACTGACGATGACGGTAATATTATTGTCTAGAAAGCTCGACTTGTCGCAAAAGGTTTTCGGCAAGTTCAAGGGATTGACTACGATGAGTCCTTCTCACCCGTAGCGATGCTTAAGTCTGTCCGAATCATGTTAGCAATTGCCGCATTTTATGATTATGAAATTTGGCAGATGGATGTCAAAACTGCATTCCTAAATGGGTTTCTGGAAGAAGAGTTGTATATGATGCAACCAGAAGGTTTTGTCGATCCAAAGGGAGCTAACAAAGTGTGCAAGCTCCAGCGATCCATTTATGGACTGGTGCAAGCCTCTCGGAGTTGGAATAAACATTTTGATAGTGTGATCAAAGCATTTGGTTTTATACAGACTTTTGGAGAAGTCTGTATTTACAAGAAAGTGAGTGGGAGCTCTATAGCATTTCTGATATTATATGTGGATGACATATTACTAATTGGGAATGATATAGAATTTCTGGATAGCATAAAGGGATACTTGAATAAGAGTTTTTCAATGAAAGACCTCGGTGAAGCTGCTTACATATTAGGCATTAAGATCTATAGAGATAGATCAAGACGCTTAATTGGACTTTCACAAAGCACATACCTTGACAAAGTTTTGAAGAAGTTCAAAATGGATCAAGCAAAGAAAGGGTTCTTGCCTGTGTTACAAGGTGTGAAGTTGAGTAAGACTCAATGCCCGACCACTGTAGAAGATAGAGAGAATATGAAAGATGTTCCCTATGCTTCAGCCATAGGCTCTATCATGTATGCAATGCTGTGTACCAGACCTGATGTGTGCCTTGCTATAAGTCTAGCAGGGAGGTACCAAAGTAATCCAGGAGTGGATCACTGGACAGCGGTCAAGAACATCCTGAAGTACCTGAAAAGGACTAAGGATATGTTCCTCGTATATGGAGGTGACAAAGATCTCATCGTAAATGGTTACGTTGATGCAAGCTTTGACACTGATCCGGACGATTCTAAATCGCAAACCGGATACGTGCTTACATTAAACGGTGGAGCTGTCAGTTGATGCAGTTCTAAACAAAGCGTCGTGGCGGGATCTACGTGTGAAGCGGAATACATAGCTGCTTCGGAAGCAGCAAATGAAGGAGTCTGGATGAAGGAGTTCATATCCGATCTAGGTGTCATACCTAGTGCATCGGGTCCAATGAAAATCTTTTGTGACAATACTGGTGCAATTGTCTTGGCAAAGGAATCCAGATTTCACAAGAGAACCAAGCACATCAAGAGACGCTTCAATTCCATCCGGGATCTAGTCCAGGTGGGAGACATAGAGATTTGCAAGATACATACGGATCTGAATGTTGCAGACCCGTTGACTAAGCCTCTTCCACGAGCAAAACATGATCAGCACCAAGGCTCCATGGGTGTTAGAATCATTACTGTGTAATCTAGATTATTGACTCTAGTGCAAGTGGGAGACCGAAGGAAATATGCCCTAGAGGCAATAATAAAGTTATTATTTATTTCCTTATATCATGATAAATGTTTATTATTCATGCTAGAATTGTATTAACCGGAAACATAATACATGTGTGAATACATAGACAAACAGAGTGTCACTAGTATGCCTCTACTAGACTAGCTTGTTAATCAAAGATGGTTATGTTTCCTAACCATGGACAAAGAGTTGTCATTTGATTAACAGGATCACATCATTAGTTGAATGATCTGATTGACATGACCCATTCCATTAGCTTAGCACCCGATCGTTTAGTATGTTGCTATTGCTTTCTTCATGACTTATACATGATCCTATGACTATGAGATTATGCAACTCCCGTTTGCCAGAGGAACACTTTGTGTGCTACCAAACGTCATAACGTAACTGGGTGATTATAAAGGAGCTCTACAGGTGTCTCCAAAGGTACATGTTGGGTTGGCGTATTTCGAGATTAGGATTTGTCACTCCGATTGTCGGAGAGGTATCTCTGGGCCCTCTCGGTAATGCACATCACTTAAGCCTTGCAAGCATTACAACTAATGAGTTGGTTGCGGGATGATGTATTACAGAACGAGTAAAGAGACTTGCCGGTAACAAGATTGAACTAGCTATGGGATACCGATGATCGAATCTCGGGCAAGTAACATACCGATGACAAAGGGAACAACGTATGTTGTTATGCGGTCTGACCGATAAAAGATCTTCGTAGAATATGTAGGAGCCAATATGAGTATCCAGGTTCCTCTATTGGTTATTGACCGGAGACGTGTCTCGGTCATGTCTACATTGTTCTCGAACCCGTAGGGTCCGCACGCTTAAGGTCACGATGACAGTTATATTATGAGTTTATACATTTTGATGTCCCGAAGGTTGTTCGGAGTCCCGGATGTGATCAGAGACATGACGAGGAGTCTCGAAATGGTTGAGACATAAAGATTGATATATTGGAAGCCTATGTTTGGATATCGGAAGTGTTCCGGGTGAAATCGGGATTTTACCGGAGTACCGGGAGGTTACCGGAACCCCTCGGGGAGCTATATGGGCCTAAGTGGGCCTTAGTGGAAAAGAGAAGGGGCAGCCCTAGATGGGCCGCGCGCCCCTCCCCTCCCTTGGTCCGAATAGGACAAGGAGAGGGGGCCGGCCCCCCTCTCTCTTTTCCCCCCTCCGCGAATCCTATTCCAACTAGGATTGGGGGGGGGGAATCCTACTCCCAGTGGGAGTAGGACTCTCCTGGCGCGCCTCTCCTAGGCCGGCCACACCCCCCCCCCTTTAGTCCTTTATATACGGAGGCAGGGGCACCCCAGAAAGACACAAGTTGATCCACGTGATCATATTCTTAGCCGTGTGCGGCGCCCCCTTCCACCATAGTCCTCGATAATATTGTAGCAGTGCTTAGGCGAAGCCCTGCGACAGTAGTACATCAAGATCGTCACCACGCCATCGTGTTGACTTAACTCTTCCCCGACACTTTGCTGGATCGGAGTCCGGGGATCGTCATCAAGCTGAACGTGTGCTAGAACTCGGAGGTGCCGTAGTTTCGGTGCTTGATCGGTCGGGCCGTGGAGACGTACGACTACATCAACCAAACGCTTCCGTTGTCGATCTACAAGGTATGTAGATCACACTCTCCCCTCGTTGCTATGCATCACCATGATCTTGCGTGTGCGTAGGAAATTATTTGAAATTACTACGTTCCCCAACAGCTGAGGCATGCGCGTGTTCGCTATGCACTCACCATGCGGGGCGTGCTAGAAGCTATGTGAAATGACGGTAGGCATGCTAGAAGTCCGCCGCGCAGGCTCACCGGGAGGCGAGCCAGCCCTTTGACCGCCACCCACCTTGCTCCAGTTGCTCCATATTAATGGCGCGCCGCCTCGCTCCATGAAATGATGGTATAGGAATGCCAGAAGTCCGCCACGCAGGCTCATAGGGAAGCGAGACAGCCTTTGACCGCCGCCCGCCTCGCTCCCACTGGTCCATATTAATGGCGTGCCTGAGTGGCCACACCCCCCATCCTCGCCACACACACAATCCTCTCTCTCCGCCTGCATCCTCGAGGCTGCTCTTAGGCCTTAAAGCCAGCATCCCCATCCTCGGCACACATACAATCCTCTCTCTTCGCCCACATCTTCAACACCGCTCTCAGTCCTCAAAGCCGGCACCCCCATCCTCGCCACACGCACAATCCTCTCTCCCCGCCCGCATCGTCGACGCCACTCTTAGTCCTCAAAGTCGTCAGTGTATGAGGATGCCGCCGAAGTGCCCCATTGGAGGGAGTGGCGACGCCGGGGCTACTGAAGAACTAGAGCACGACATGAATATGGAGACAGAGGTTTCTGTCACCACCGACGAGGTAGAGAACGACGCTGCCAACAAGCGAAGGCAGGTAGAGAACGAACCGCAAGCAACTCCGGTAGGCCTAGACTTCATCAGCAGCCTCCCCGATGATATGTTGACAGTCATCATATCCCTCCTCCCAATCAGATATGGGGCAAGGACAACCGCCCTGTCCCGGCGATGATGCCCCTATGGCTCTCCACCCCTCTCAACCTCCTCGACACCCACGAGCTCTGCCATGGCTATCGCGAAAGCTTGGATGCATTCTCTCAGATCCTCGGCTGTCACCATGGCCTAATCAGAGGCCTTATCATGGGCAAGTTCCGTTCCAATGGAAAGGACCAAGCCAAGATTGACGAATGGTTCCGTTCCCCCGCCCTAGATCAGCTCGAGGACCTCATTTTTAATAATGGGCATATGAGCTCGCTGCCAACGTCTGCGCTCCGCTTCGCGCCCACGCCGTGCCTAACCAAGTTGATGAACTGCCATCCCCCTTATTGATGCGCCCGCTCTTTTTCTACCACAACTAAAGCACCTCGAGCTCGTTATTGTCTGCATCCCAAAGGATGACATGGAGCTCCTGCTCCACGGCTGTACTTCCCTCGAGTTCCTTCATCTTCAGGTGATGAATTGGTCGAGTACCTTCCACATCACCTCCATGACTCTCCAGACTATTTATGTGTGTCGTTGGAGTTGCAATAAGAGATCACAAAAGGTGGACCACAATATGGTCACTAAGGACACACCTTCACTTGAGAGATTACTTGTAGTTGATAAACAAGGTCCAACAAGAATCAATGTCATTTCTGCGGTGAAATTGACAGTGGTGGGCTACTCGTCTGTCAAATACTACTACTTTCAGGTAGAACAGTCGCCTTATACCTCTCCTTGATATCAACATTATTTCTAGTTTTGAAGATGTATGTTCGTCTGTCATCCAGCAAAGCTCCACCCAGATTCTGGGCACAGTGAAGGTCTTGGCACTAGAATCTATCGGCCCCCACCTGGACCAGGTTGTCAGTTTCCTGAGATGCTTTTTGGGCCCGAAGAAGCTGTATATCGTGGTGATGTCCCTTTCCAGTTAAATGTTAATGATAACGGAGTTCAATTTTTTGCACTTTTTCCCAAGTTTACATGACAATGCACAATGATTTCTGAAGGAAATTTGGAGGATTTTAGGATATACACCCCACCCCATATTGGTTGCTTGATTCATATGGTTACAATCCATAAGCATTTCTCCTTTGGATTTATCTATACTAGTTTTCTTATACTACTGCAGGATGCTGCTAACACGACACTATGATCAGAGACCCTTCGAGAAACTATGTATGATGCAATAATCGCAAATGGTAGATAATGAAAACCGTCAAAAAAGGTGAAAACATTTGCGATGGCGGATGCATCAAACATGTTTTAGATTTTAGTTGCATGTGTGATAAAGGGCATACTATTCAGTTCAATTAACAGATTGCGATGAGGAGGAACAAAAGAAACGGGCAGCCAGATGAAGTCGTGTGCGATACACATCATACAATTCACTCGGATGAACTGTTTGTGATTAGGCAACACGAAAGAAACGGGAAGCCAGATGAAGGTGTGTGCAATATACAACATACGGTTCACATGGATGAACTGTTTGTGATTAGGCAACACAAAAGAAACGGTCAGCCAGATCAAGGTGTGTGCGATATACGACATGCGGTTCACTCGGATGTACTGCTTGCGTTGACACAAGAGAACGGAAATGGTTCAACTTAACAAGACATGTGTGTTGTGCGATGGGATTGCATGCAGTTCACTTGGCCCTTGTCGTTAGTTTGTGACCTGAGGGAGTCCTGGATTAGGGGGTCTCCAGACAGCCGGACTATATCCTTTGGCCGGACTGTTGGACTATGAAGATACAAGATTTAAGACTTCGTCTCGTGTCCAGATAGGACTCTACTTGGCGTGGAAGGCAAGCTAGGCAATACGGATATGTATATCTCCTCCTTTGTAACCGACCTTGTGTAACCCTAACCCTCTCCCATGTCTATATAAACCGGAGGGTTTTAGTCTGTAGGACAACATACAATCATACCATAGGCTAGCTTCTAGGGTTTAGCCTCTCCGATCTCGCGGTAGATCAACTCTTGCAATACCCATATCATCAAGAATAAATCGAGCAGGACATAGGGTTTTACCTCCATCAAGAGGGCCCGGACCTGGGTAAAACATCGTGTCCCCTGCCTCCTGTTACCATCTGCCTTAGACGCACAGTTCGGGACCCCCTACCCGAGATCCGTCGGTTTTGACACCGACATTGGTGCTTTCATTGAGAGTTCCTCTGTGTCGTCGCCGTTAGGCTTGATGGCTCCTACGATCATCGATAGCGATGCAGTCCAGGGTGAGACTTTTCTCCCCAGACAGATCTTTGTGTTCGGCGGTTTCGCACTGCGGGCCAACTCGCTTGGCCATCTGGAGCAGATCGAAAGTTACGCCCCTGGCCACCAGGTCAGGTTTGGAAGCTTAAACTACACGGCCGATATCTGCGGACACTTGATCTTCGACGGATTCGAGCCTCTGCCTTGTGCGTCACGCGGTCACAATGAGTACGATTTAGCTCTACCATCAGAAAGTGTTCAGGAGATCGCACCGGCAGCCGCTCCGACCTTCAATTCGGAGCCAGTTGCGCCGTCCATGGACGGGTGGATGGACCCCACCACGGAGGCCTTACCCTCAGCGGCGATCAAGCCGAACATCGACCTTACCCTGCACGAGAGCCGTGTTGTCAGACTGCCGGATCCTTCTCCGGCCACGGACTCCGAACCGCCTGCGCCCGTTCCTAGCGAATCCGATTGGGCGCCGATCATGGAGTTTACCTCCGCGGATATTTTTCAGCACTCAACCTTTGGCGACATACTGAACTCATTAAGTTCTCTCTCCTTGTCAGGAGGATCCTAGCCGAACTATGTCCGGCAGGATTGGGATGCGGATGACGAAGAAATTCGCTGCCCACCCACCACACACTTAGTAGCCACAATCGACGACTTAACCTACATACTCGACTTCGACTCTGAAGACATCGACGATATGGACGACGATGCGGGAGACGAAGAGGAACCACTTGTAACACCCCGGATGTCATTTACCTTATAAGTATCCCAACTCTTGCCATTTCCGGCGCTAAGTTATTTTATTTTCCTCGGGTTCGGGTTTTTGTCTCCGTGTGTTGTTGCCTTTGTCATGCATCTCATATCATGTCATCATGTGCATTACATTTGCATACGTGTTCGTCTCATGCATCCGAGCATTTTCCCCGTTGTCTGTTTTGCATTCCGACGCTCCTATCTCCTCCGGTGGCCCTTTCTACCTCTTTTCATGTGTGGGGGTTAAACATTTCCGGATTGGACCGAGACTTGTCATGCGGCCATGGTTTACTACCGGTAGACCGCCTGTCAAGTTTCGTGCCATTTGGACTTCGTTTGATACTCCAACGGTTAACCGAGGGACCGAGAAGGCCTCGTTTGTGTTGCAGCCCAACACCCTTCAAATTTGACCCAAACCCCACCTAAACCCTCTCCATCACCTAGAGCGTTCGATCACGATCGCGTGGCTGAAAACAGCTCCTCATTTGGAGCTTCCTAGCTCCCTCTATGCCTACTAGTTGAGTGCCCGTGCGTTGCCACGGACAATAAATTTGTACGTCCGTCACCATTGTTGTTGATCGCCAACGCTGATCCAACCTTGCTAGTTGTCCCACTATTCTCCACAAATGCGCGATCAGCCTTTTGAGGATCTAGAACCTTCATTACATGAAAAAAAATCGAACCAGCATTCATCGCCCTAACAACCCCTCCAGCTAAAAGCGTTCATTCCATAAAATAATCACAGTGCACATACTTTTTCCTTCTTCATAAATCACATCCATGATTCATGTTGCCTTTAGCTCTGCAATTGTTGATGAGCCTCTGTATCATCCTACTCAAAAAGAAGGGTGCAATAGACTAAACCTCTTGGAAAGAGATGCAAGTAAAGTAGAACACATATTTTCCTAAGATGACATGCAGTAAAATGTTCAATATGTGGGAAAAGCAAAACATGGGCTATAAAAATAAATCTATAATAGCGAAGTTAGATGATCCCGCCGTCCCATAATGTAGGATTTTTTTGACACTACATTAGTGCCGAAAAGCGTCTTACATTATGGGATGGAGGGAGTAGCTCAGAACTTCTTCAGTTAGCAGTTAGCACAATGAATCTGGATAAAATAGTGGGCTAGTTAGTCCTCTCTTCTGGTTGCCTAAAGATCGCACTATTGTCAAAGTTAAGCAGTGATTGCTTGCCACGGGAAAACAAATTTAGAAATAAAGACATTAGACAAAAACATCATTGTACTTTACAACTTGTAATCGCATAGACTTACAAGTGTGTTGCGATAAATATCTTCTTATTGTTACAATTTAACACAATCAACGTGACTCAAATCAAATTATAGGTGAACATATTTGTCATCAATTTAATACAAAAGTCTAGCTCGATGCATTTGATCAAATCTTGCACGACTTGAGGGGTATGAACTTCATATCCATTGCCCCTGTATGGCAGCACATGTCCAACAGAAGACATAACCCTCTTGACATGTGCATTGACTAACATCAACAAGAGCTCACAAATGTATTGAAGGAACCATCATAAGCAAGTAACCATGCTGACATATATAGATCTTAAGCAAGTAACCATCATTCCAGGGTGCATGGTCCCTAGCAAGGCGTGCCATTACATGTTCCATCCATCACTGATAACTTTCTCAGCGTTGGCTATAAAGGATATTGGCACGAACTTTGAACTCTTTGTATTATTTTGCATTTAATAGAAATAGCAAGAGAGCCCATGCGTTGCAACGGGAGAAAAAATGCTGAATTTATCGTATTTAGTAAAGATTTTTCAAAGAGTAGAGCGGTTCCCCATATCTTACGAAAAAAACATACCGCTTCCATGCCAAGTATGGGCAAATAGAGGCTAGACTTTTTTGTTTTTTTTGACACGTTTTTTACGGGTAAATAGAGGCTAGAGCTAATTATAATTGATCGCCTTTCTTTGTGAAATAGATGTATCATACTACATCTTTTTGGAGCATCTCATGTCAAATACATAATAAAGTCATTTGACTGAAACTTTCATCATAAAGTGAGGCTGGAGGAGCCAGGTCAAGAGAATCCCTGATAGCACTTGTACTGATCATCCATGACAATTCCATCCTTGAAAAAAATGCCAGTCCAAGGAACGACTACTCCCTTGTCTTCCTGTTGTGTTTAAGTTATAGCAACATGATTTCACCGAAATGGGATCCCCACCATCGGAGTCAAATTCATAGGAGACTCCAGTCTATGGTCTTAACCCGATTTATGGACTTTAATTTATATAAGTAAACGCAAAGTACTATTAGAGATAAGAAGCACAACACAAAGTATTCATGTCAAACAGTAAGCATGGAATATCTACATCTACTGGAATCTGATGTTGCAAAGAGCCTAAACTTCACAAACTGCAATCTTATTGAGTGACAATATCCCCACTTATTTGCCAAGTGATCCTCAATCAATTGTTGATTACAGTGTTATCATTACAAAAGGGGGTCCAAATCTCAATTATCAGGTGTACGCACTGAAGGAGTAAGCTAGAACAATGTCAATCTATAGATGAGTCAAATACTTCAGTTGTGCTAATTTCTCACACAGTTGTTAGAAGCATACGTTGGTGCTCTAGTTAAGATCCAAATTAGACATACCTTCATTTATTATCAAACCTGAAATGATCCCAAGTGCATTAGCAAACTATAGTACATAGCCGGCAGCTATAGAAAATTAATTACAGTTTGCAGCATAGGAAATCACAAGCTAGTACAGGCTAAATAAAAGATCTAAATTCGGATTGAATAAAATATTCGGTTAAAAGATGATGTTACACACTGAGATACAATACACCCCCCTTCTGTGCCCAGTATATACTTAATAATGCATACTGACATACATATATCTCTAGAAAAAGGCATACATAATCAGATCATTATAAGTCAAAACTATATCATCAGCCAGGTCTTGTAATTTTGTGCAAACACATGTGTAGATCAATACTGAATTTATCATAGATAGGAATAGAAATTCCATAGCATGCAAAGCTAGCAGCATGACCAACTTCATCGAGCAGAAAGAGAAGGGAAGAAGACGACAATTAGGAGGGCTGAGGCAACAGCGGCAACAGAGCATCATCCAGCGGAAGCAACACACATACCGGGAGCAGCAGCGTAGTTCACATCTTCAGGTTGTGGGGAACATCTTCATAGGCTCAAGCCAGAGTCGAGCATCCCACGCAGGTCTCCCAAAATCAATCTGTACAATTATGCATGCACAATTGGCATCATGTGGCCTCTAACCAGTACGCACGTCTCCAAAAACCATTCCCTAACAAGCACAATTGGCGTAATGTGACCTATGATTGCCATGCACTTCCACAACCAAGCATAATGCCAATGTAGCAGATCAAATAGAAAAACTTATAATCAGGGGTTCAATTAATCTCACATGTAGTAACCTAACAAGTACCAAGAAAAACAAATATTTTATGAACTTGCATTGCCCATACAAAAATTGATCACATGGATTAAAATGAAAATTTTAACTAACAAAGTCAAAGTCCTTGAAGTACCTAGAAATTAAGTACCACTTAGAAAGTATCTTAGGGAAGAATTAGCAAGCATACCTCGATGTGAACCCTTATTGGAGCAAGCGAACATAAATTAAATCCGTTGACGGCTCACTGCCGATAAATAAAATCACCCATATATTTAGTCTCTTCAAAGAACTACATCACTAAGAACACAAACTGAAGAGGACTCCAATACACCAAAATTATAGAGAACCTGCCTTTCCGATAGTCGAGCATCCAGTAGAATATCAAACTCCTCGTGTTGCCAATGCCAACTATAGTAGAAGTGGAACATGGAACTATATAAGTTACTTGTAACAAATATCTAAGCAAGATTAAATCCAAGATATGATCAACCTTGTCAAGATCTGAACTACAACACAACATTTGAAATAAAACACTTGTCAGATAATCACCATAAGAGCATGGCGATCAATACTATCTCATGACTAAGAGGCACGATTTATTTCTACTAATGTAAAGTGAAAATGGAAATATTGCAATGGCATTGGAAGAGAAGTCAAGAGATAAATTTAAGAAAAAGAAGCAAATTTGATACGTGTAGATGTACATATCATATATAGAGGTATTGGAAAGCATACAATATCTGAGTCTCAATACATCTTACTACATATGGCCAACACCAACTCATGCTACGGCATCAAGGCCATCTGCCTCCCAAAATAAATGTCAAGGAATGAAGTTATTGCACTTACATCTGCAAGAGAACCTTAAACAGTTAGCATTTTGATTATCGTCATACTGAACATACAGAAAATAAGAAGCTTGATGCTCACCAAAATGTATTCACTCCAATAGCTTTGCCGCAGACTTAAGGTGAAACCTGGACTATCATCCTTAATTACAGTGTGGATATAGATTTGTGTACCCTAAACAGCTTAATATGCAACTCGTTATTTCTGAAATTGGTATTTTTCAATGGTTTTTGGTATAACACAATACGACCCAGACCTGTTTTTCCTCATTGATTACAACTAACTGCAACATCATTAATTACTGCTAACTCAATAGTACAATTTGATCTGAGTATAGCTAATGAAAAGGTCGTCTACCATAAGCCAAGTCGCCAAGTTATACCTGTGTGAGTACATCCTGCAAATTAACAGAATGCCCGTGGGACATATGATCGAGTATGTATGCTCCACAACCTGAACATATAGCAATTAAGAAAAGATGTTAAATTACTGAAGAACATCATACGTGGTTCTGAATAAGCGACTTTCCATGTCGTCTACAACTCCAAACTCATTGAATCATTTGGTCGAGCAGCTAGAGAGCGAAAAGGAATTCCAGAGTGTAACTGTAATCCAGTAAGCACGGGAGTCTAGATGGATACCTTGACGCGTCGAGTAGATCGGCCTTAGAGGGGGGAGAGGCGGCATGGGCGTGTTGCATCATTGGAGTGCAGGAAGGTGGGTTCCAGGGATCGATCGATGTCAGTGTCTCCAGAGATGAGGCTGCCGCTTCTCTTCACGTTGAGGCTGCCGCCTCCACAGCATCCCTCGCCATCGCCGCCCTGATCGACTGCCTCGCTACCCTGCCGGAGACGTGAAAGTCAACCAATAGAAAAGGAAACTCACAAGGTGAATGAGGAGAGAAGCGGCAGCGGCGGCGAATTTGCCCCCAATCCCGCACCGCGCTCCCACCCTGTCCCCATCCTGGCAAACGAGCTCCCAGCCCATACCCCATCCCGGCGGCCAAGCTCCAGCACGTATGCCATCCCGGCGACCGTGCTCCCACGACCGGGACTGCATCCACGAAGACCATGAGGGGCGAATGAGGAGTAGAGCGGCGGCGGTGAAATTTCTCACGTCTGGCGAGAGACGTGATTGGGAGCGACGTGGGGGAGAATGGGGCGTGGGGGTCTGTTCGTGACTTCGTGGGTCGTGGGAACTTTGTTTCCGAACGTGGTTGGGGCCTGGAGGATCGGTGGGCTGGGCTGGAGAGAGGGTTGCACGAGGGAAAATAATTGGCCTTGGCTCGTTGCATGCGTGGGCTCGTACGAGGGGGTGGGAGAGGACCCCGTGATGGCTATCGTACGAGGTGCGGGATCGAACGAGGTGGTCGAACCATCACGACGTTCGGTTCCTCTTTAATAGTAGAGATAAATAGATCCCCATTCTAAATTCCGGATCCCCTCTTTTTCAAACCCTAGTTTCCTGCTCCCCTCGTCGCCGGACGTGTCCGAATTGGGCCGCACACGTCCGCCCGCCGCCGCTGACCAATGGGACGCCGCCACGTCAGCCCCACGGCGCCCCACATCGCCGCCTCCACCGCGGGCCAGTGAGCCCACGGCCGGCCCTCCCCGGCTCGTTTCCCTCGCCCGCGGCGACCCCGCGCGCCGAGCCGGCCACTGCCGCCATAGTTCGGCGATCTCCGGCCGCCCAGCCCGTCGCCCAAGTCCGGCGCCGCCCTGCCCCGACGAGCTCCCTCCGCGCCGGCTTCCGCGCCCGCCGTTCCGTGCTCCGGCGAGAGCCCCTGCCCCGGCGAGCTCCCTCCTCTCCGGCCGCCTCGTCCTTCTCCGGTGACTTCAACCCCGGCGAACCTTGGGAGGCATGTACGTGCTACAGTGCTCGAGATCCAGATCCTGATCCGTTTCCCGCGGGTTGACTTTTTCCTCCCGAAACCATAGCTAATTTGCATTTTTCCGCATGTCGTATCTCCGCATCCGTAGCTCCGATTTGTGCGTGTAGCATATCAAAATGTTCGCCTCAGAGACTACATCATTTCATCTCACTGCATCATTTTCATTTGAGCTCATCTTGATGCCCAAAATGCTGTTGGAAGAGGGCTATGTGGTTATATTGTCAGATCTGTTTCATCAAATAGTTATTTGTCATTTTTGCCATGTTTAATGTGTTCATGATATGCTCCTCAGCTCTACATGAGTTTTGTTATATGCCATGCCATCTTTACAGAGGTGCTTACCATCTATTTTTGTGATATGTGTGGTGACTAGAAAAAGCTTGCAAAGTAGTGCAATCGGTAATGCTGATTTCAGGGACTTAGAATTTCATAAAGTCCTTGATCTGATTTTGTCAATATGCCATATGTTCATGTTGTTTCCTAGTGATCTGTTCCTCTTTTGAGGATGATCAGTAAGGATGATTTGTTAACATTGTGGTGCTCTATTCATCCATGTCTTTGTTTGCATTTATGGAGCAACGTAGATTGAGTCAATCGAGCTCTACTTTTACTATTTTGTGAATCCTGGCAGTTTGTTGTCTTGTTAGCGATTTTGCCGAGGATGTTGCTATTGATCCGTGGATGCTATGTTGTTTTTCTTGCCATGTCTAGTTTCTATGCCATGTATTCTTGAAGGGTGTATGCTTAGTTTGTCATGCCATGCTCTGTAGTGAGTGCATCGAGCTCGTAAACATGCCTACTCGTTACCAGATTTGCATGCTCCAGTTTTTCACTAAGTCTGAGATCTATTTATGTTTTTGCCAATGTCACATGCTTGCAATTGTACTTTCTGATCCATTTTGGCTCAAGGTCACTAAAGGACATTTGTTAAGTGCTTTAAGTAGCTTCATGTCATGCCTTGATTTACCACGTTAAGGTCCTGTAGCATGTAGTTTTCATGCTCTAAAGTGTGCTACCTGATGTTAAATTCCAGACTTGTGTTAATTTCACTAAGTCTGAAACCTGTTATCATTTGCTCTTTTGCCATGCGTGTTTGAACCTGTTAATGGATGAATTGGCCATAGCTCAGTGTTCATCTTTTGTCAAGCGTCATGAGTGGATCTCTTCCATGTATTTTTTTTGTCATGTTTGAGTGATGTAGCATATTTATCTTGATGCATTTAGATGGCTACTTGCTGATAATCGCAGACCGGTGCCATATTTGTTTTGCTTGCCATTTCCAAACCGTGCATCCGATTCCGGTGATCTTGATATCGATTTCAACCGAAATCGCCTCACCTTTCCAGTGGAACTCTTGGATTTCCAAGTTGAGGCCAGGTTCAATCATTCCTTGTCAAATCTTGCATATGCATCCCATAGTGCATCCCGCATAGCATACCATGTTTGCATCATGTTGTTCGAGCATTGCACGTGGTTGATTGTGTTCCTTTTGCTTGTTTGTCTTGTTTGGGTAGATCCGGAAGATGAGTTCACTAACGAGGAACCCGTTGAGATTGCTTATGAGGATCAAGTATACTCTGACAACTTTGCAGGCAAGATGATCATACCCTCGAAATCACTTCTATCTTTGCTTGCTAGATGCTCGCTCTTTTGCCATGCCTATGCTACGATACCTACCACTTGCTTATCATTCCTCCCAAATTGCCATGTCAAACCTCTAACCCACCATGTCCTAGCAAACGTTGATTGGCTATGTTACCGCTTTGCTCAGCCCCTCTTATAGCGTTGCTAGTTGCAGGTGAAGATTGGAGATCATTCCTTGTTGGAACATTGTTTTTTGTTGGGATATCACTATATTATCTTGTTATCTTAATGCATATATATACTTGGTAAAGGGTGGAAGGCTCAGCCTTTTCCTAGTGTTTTGTTCCACTCTTGCCGCCCTAGTTTCCGTCATATCGGTGTTATGTTCTCGGATTTTGCGTTCCTTACGTGGTTGGGTGATAATGGGAACCCCTTGACAGTTCGCCTTGAATAAAACTCCTCCAGCAATGCCCAACCTTGGTTTTACCATTTGCCACCTAGCCTCTTTTTCCCTTGGGTTTCCGGAGCCCGAGGGTCATCTTTATTTAAACCCCCCGGGCCAGTGCTCCTCTGAGTGTTGGTCCACCTTGTCAGCCGCCGGTGGCCACCAGGGGAAACTCTGGGCTGGCCTACCGGAAGTTTGGACAATATGAGTGTGCCTGAGAACGAGATATGTGCAGCTCCTATCGGGATTTGTCGGCACATTCGGGCGGTGTTGCTGGACTAGTTTTACCATTGTCGAGGATGTCTTGTAGAACCGGGATACCGATTCTGATCGGAATGTCTCGGGAGAAGGAATATCCTTCGTTGACCGTGAGAGCTTGTGATGGGCTAAGTTGGGACTCCCCTGCAGGGATTTGAACTTTCGAAAGCCGTGCCCGCGGTTATGGGCATATGGGAATTTATTAATGTCCGGTTGTAGATAACATGAAACTTAACTTAATTAAAATGAATCAACCGCGTGTGTTACCGTGATGGTCTCTTCTCGGCGGAGTCCGGGAAGTGAACACGGTGTTGGAGTAATGTTTGACATAGGTTGTTCTAGGATCACTTCTTGATCATAGTTCTTCGTTCGTGCTTTGCTTTCTCTTCTCACTCTCTTTTGCGGACAGGATAGCCACCATATATGCTAGTCGCTTGCTGCAGCTCCACATATTACCTTGCCTTACCTATAAGCTTAAATAGTCTTGATCGTGAGGGTGCGAGATTGCTGAGTCCTCGTGACTCACAGTTTACTTCCAAACCAGATGCAGGGACCGATGATACCGTTCCAGACGATGCGCTTGAGCTCAAGCGGGAGTTCGACGAAGACTCTCGCCGTTACTATGTGTCTTTCCCAGATGATCAGTAGTGGTGCCCAGTTGGGGCGATCGAGGTCCATGTCGCATGTTGGGGTTGATCTTTTATTTTGGTACCGTAGTCGGACCATGAGTGTATTGGATGATTGTAATGTTATTCATGTATTTGTGTGACGTGGCGAGTGTAAGCCAACTATGTACCTTTACCCCCTTTTATCTATTTACATGGGTTGTTGTGAAGATTACCTTACTTGCGACATTGCTTTCAATGCGGTTATGCCTCTAAGTCGTGCTTCGACACGTAGGAGATATAGCCGCATCGAGGGCGTTACAAGTTGGTAATCAGAGCCTTCCCCGACCTTAGGAGCCCCCCTGCTTGATCGAATAGCTGGCTTGTTGAGTCTAGAAAAATGTTTTGAGTCATTTAGGATTATATATATCGGAGAGTTTAGGAATTCTTTTTACTCCCCAGTCCCTTCATCGCTCTGGTAAGGCATCCTGACGTAGAGTTTGACTCTTCTCTTCTGAAATTTCACTAAAAAAATTTAGGATCACGCTGGTATCTTGGAATCGTTCTGATCGATTTGTGACGAGAACATTGTTCTTGGTGCCTCCTATCATTTAGGGGTTGTGGCAGTGTCCCGGGGAGTTGAGCTCCGAGGTGTTGTCGTCACAATTTTATCATTGCAGTTCTGGAATACCTGAGTTTAGTTTCGCCGACATCGAAAATCTCTTTTATGCAGTTGTTGGTGAGATAACCTCGACGCCACCCAGTACTAGGGCGGGAGTTCAGGAGTATTGCCATAACTTGTATAATGGATGCTTTTCGAAGGTTGAGGTAGACGATTTCCGAAGTTTTTTCTCGGTTATGTGTTGAAGGATGGATACAGCTGGATGTAGGATTTGCTAGATTTGGGTGAGATATTATGCTTCCCCTGTATCCCCAACACCTGATTGCATAACCGGAAAGGTTCGGGAGTTTCATAGGTGGGAATTCTTGTAGCTCTAGTTCTTCTTCCACGGATATTTGGTTTGAGATTGGGTGATCCTTACCGAGTATTCGTTCTTGTTTCGTACCTTGTTGTTTTTCTTCTACCTAAATTCTAAGTGGCTTCTCAATTTATGGATATGTGACCATTTCAATTGGAATGCATTCGTTCATTTTGTTCGGATGTGAGGACTTTATGTTGCAATTTCAACCCGTTTGATTCAGCTTCAATATTTGTCTATCTATGTGCTAATGGATATGAACCTCTTCAGGATGGCTCCTCCAACGCGCACGACTCCGAATCCTGATCTGCCACCACCACCTCCACCACCGGAGGCATGGCAAGCTGTGATGGCCGCTACCAATGCAAACACGCAGCTGATCATGCAACTTCTTCAAGAGTGCAATCAAGGGAACCAGGGCCAAGGCAACAATCACTTTGCTACACTCAACCAGTTCCTTGCTAACCAGCCAAAGACCTTCAGCAATTGTGTTGAGGCAACAGACGCTGATGATTTGCTCGTGGACATATGCAAGCATTTCGAGTGCAGTAACGTCAGGCCTGAGGACTTTGTCAAGTTCGCTTCCTTCCAACTCAAAGACCAAGCTGCAGAATGGTTTCAGCAGTACAAAGATTCCAGAGGAGGCCGTGTGATTACCTGGGATGAATTCCGTCAAGACTTCAAAGCTCATCATATTCCTCAGAGCGTGGTTGAAAGCAAGCGTGAGGAATTCCGTAACCTGAAGCAAGGCTCTATGTCTGTCTACGAGTACAACAAGATGTTTCAGACGCTCGCCCGTTTTGCTAAGCAGGACGTCCCTGAAGAGAAGAGCATGATATACCAGTTCAGGGGTGGTCTTAGAGAAGAAATCCAGCTAGCTCTCATTCTCTTTGATCCCAAGAGGTACGATGAGTTTTACAACATGGCAATGAAGCAAGAGACTGCTCAACTGAAGTGAGATGCTTACAAGAAGCGAGTCAAAGATGCTACTCCTTCCTCAACTCAAGTGGCTAAGCAGCAGAAGTATTGGCTTCCTCCTCCTCCGTTCCGTCAGCCTTATCAGTAGAAGAGCAAAGGTGGCAGTGGATCTTCCCACCCACCCAACCCTGGCTTTCAGAACAAGACTTCGTCTCAAGCTCCAAGATCAAGTGCTCCGTATCACCGTCCGCTTTCAGAGGTCACGTGCAACAAGTGCCAACAGAAGGGTCACTATGCCAACAAATGCTTCAATCAGAGGCGTCTCCCTCCTCCTCCTCCTGTGAGATCGGCAAGTACAACTGTGGTCAAGCATAACCCCAAGCACGCCAAGGTCAACTTGATGAATGCAGCTCAGGCAGAGGACTCGTCAGATGTCATCATGGGTAACCTTCCTGTTAACGATGTTCCTGCAAAAGTACTTTTTGACACTGGTGCATCGCATTGTTTCATCTTGAGACATTTTGCATCTAAGCATGAGTTGTCTTCTCAAGTTTTGCATAAACCGTTAGCAGTTGTATCACCGAGTAAATGTTTGCTCGCGAACTACGAGATTCCGGATATTTCTATCATGATGGGTGATTTCAAGTTTTTGGCTTCTCCAATGGTCCTTGGTAACTCGGATATTGATCTTATTCTTGGAATGGACTGGCTTTCTAAGCACAAGGCTCGGCTTGATTGTGCAGCCAGGCAGATTCAATTGACTCATTCATCTGAGGATGTAATTGTTTTTGCCTCTCGGGATAATACCATCCGTCTGTTTTCTCTCAATGAGAAGGGTGAACTGGATGCCATCTCTCAAATTCCAGTCGTTTGCGAATATCAAGAGGTCTTTCCAAAAGAGCTTACAGGAATGCCTCCGCATCGGCCAGTTGAATTCGTTATTGATCTTGAGCCTGGCATGGAACCTGTTTGCAAACGTCCTTACAAGCTTGGACCTGAAGAGCTGAAGGAGCTGAAGAAGCAACTCGATATTCAAGAGCGAATGGGTCTCATCCGACCTAGTTCTTCTCCATGGGGTTATGGAGTTCTTTTTGTGAAGAAGAAGGATGGAACGGACCAACTTTGTGTTGACTACCGTCCATTGAACAAGAAGACTATAAAGAACAAGTACCCACTTCCTAACATCAACGAGCTGTTCGAACAACTCAAAGGTGCTCAAGTATTCTCCAAGCTTGATCTCTGTATGGGCTATCACCAGATTCGAATCCGTGAGCAAGATATCCCCAAGACGGCGTTCAAAACAAGATATGGTTCATATGAATACACTTTCATGTCTTTTGGTCTCATCAACGCTCCTCCGACTTTCTCTCGCATGATGAACTTCATCGCCAATCCCTACACAAATGACTTCGTCTTGGTCTACCTCGATGACATTCTGGTCTTTTCGAAGAACAAGGAAGATCATGCCAAGCACTTGCATTTGGTGCTCGATAAGCTCAGAGAACATCAGTTTTATGCCAAGTTCTCAAAGTGCGAGCTTTGGCTCGATGAGGTTCTCTATCTTGGGCATATCATCTCTGCCAAGGGCATAGCGGTGAATCCTGAGAAGGTGTCTGCAATTGTGAATTGGGAACCACCTCAGAACGTGAAGCAACTCCGTAGCTTCCTTGGTCTCGCAAGCTACTGTCGAAGGTTTGTTGAGAACTTTTCAAAGATCGCGAAGCCTCTTTCAAACCTTCTCCAGAAGCACGTCAAGTACCTTTGGTCTCCGGAATGTGACATCGCTTTCAACACCTTGAAAGAGAAATTAGTCACTGCTCCAGTTCTGACTCCTCCTGATGAATCCAAACCGTTTGAGGTCTTTTGCGATGCCTCTCTTCAAGGTCTTGGTGCAGTGTTGATGCAAAAGAAGAAAGTTGTGGCTTATACCTCTCGCCAGTTGAAGCCCAACGAGAAGAACTACCCCACTCATGACCTCGAGTTGGCGGCAATTGTGCATGCTCTTTTGACTTGGAGACATCTCTTATTGGGAAGAAAAGTGGACATCTTCACTGACCATAAGAGTCTCAAGTACATCTTCACTCAGCCTAATCTCAACCTCAGGCAGACTCGTTGGGTCGAAATGATTCAAGAGTATAATCCGAGTATCGAATATACTCCAGGCAAGGCCAATGTGATTGCTGACGCATTGAGAAGGAAGGCTTACTGCAACAGTCTGATTCTCAAGCCCTACCAACCCGAGATTTGTGAAGCTTTCCGCAAACTCAATTTGCAAGTTGTTCCTCAAGGTTTCCTCGCCAACCTTCAAGTCTCTCCTACTTTGGAAGATCAGATTCGCGAGGCTCAACTTCTTGATGCTATGGTGAAGAAGGTGAAGATTGGGATTGCCAAGAGTCAACCCAAGTACAAGTGTTATCGCCTTGATGACAAGGATACTCTCTTCTTCGAGGATCGCATTGTGGTGCCTAAAGGTGACCTTCGTAAAGTCATTATGAACGAGGCTCACAATTCACTCCTCTCTATCCACCCTGGGAGTACGAAGATGTACCAGGACCTCAAGCAGGCTTATTGGTGGACTCGAATGAAGCGCGAGATTGCTCAGTTCGTGAATGAATGTGATGTCTGCAGAAGAGTGAAGGAAGAACACCAACGACCAGCTGGTCTCCTCCAACCTCTTGCCATTCCAGAATGGAAGTTTAACCACATTGAGATGGACTTCGTGATGGGATTTCCAAAGTCCTAGCGTGGCAATGATGCTATATTCGTTGTCATCGACAAACTCACTAAAGTGGCTCAGTTTCTGCCTATCAAAGAGTCTATCACTGCAGCTCAATTGGCGGAGCTGTATACCTCTCGGTTTGTCTCTCTGCACGGCATTCCACAGTTGATCTCTTCATACTGTGGCAGCATCTTTACCTCCAAGTTTTGGGATTCTTTTCAGAAGGCCATGGGCACCAACATCCGTTTCAGCACAGCTTTTCATCCTTAAACTAGCGGTCAAGTCGAGCGTGTCAATCAGATTCTTGAAGATATGCTCAGGGCTTGCGTTATCTCCTTCGGTATGAAGTGGGAAGATTGTCTTCCATATGCCGAGTTCTCCTACAACAACAATTTTCAAGCAAGTTTGGGCAAGGCCCCATTTGAAATTCTCTATGGCAGGAAGTGTCGTACTCCTCTTAACTGGTCAGAGACTGGTGAACGTCAACTTCTTGGAAATGACTTGATCACAGAGGCAGAGGAAATGTGCAAAGTCATTCGTGATAACCTCAAAGCAGCGCAATCGCGCCAGAAGAGCTACTATGATAGTAAGCATCATGATTTGGCTTTCGAGATCGGAGACCATGTTTACCTCCGCATCTCTCCAATGAAAGGTACTCGTCGCTTCGGTATCAAAGGGAAGCTTACCCCTAGATACGTGGGTCCTTTCAAGATCGTCAGCAAGAGAGGCGATCTCGCCTATCAACTCAAGCTTCCTTCAAACTTTGCAAATGTGCACGACGTGTTCCATGTCTCTCAGCTCCGCAAGTGCTTCAAGACTCCTGACCGCATCGTCAACTTCGAAGACATTGATCTCCAAGAAGACCTTTCTTATCGTGAGCACCCAGTTGCTATTCTTGAAGAAGTTGAACGCAAGACTCGCAATAAGTCATTCAAATTCCTCAAAGTCAAGTGGTCACACCATTCTCACCGTGAAGCCACCTGGGAATGCGAGGATCACCTCCGTTCTGAGTACCCGACGTTTTTCCAGTCCTAGATCTCGGGACGAGATCCTTTCGTAGTGGTGGAGTGTTGTAACACCCCGGATGTAATTTACCTTATATGTATCCCAACTCTTGCCATTTCCGGCGCTAAGTTATTTTATTCTCCTCGGGTTCAGGTTTTTGTCTCCGTGTGTTGTTGCCTTTGTCATGCATCTCATATCATGTCATCATGTGCATTGCATTTGCATACGTGTTCGTCTGATGCATCCGAGCATTTTCCCCGTTGTCTGTTTTGCATTCCGGCGCTCCTATCTCCTCCGGTGGCCCTTTCTACCTCTTTTCGTGTGTGGGGGTTAAACATTTCCGGATTGGACCGAGACTTTTCATGCAGCCTTGGTTTACTACCGGTAGACCGCCTGTCAAGTTTCGTGTCATTTGGACTTCGTTTGATACTCCAACGTTTAACCGAGGGACCGAGAAGGCCTCGTTTGTGTTGCAGCCCAACACCCTTCCAATTTGTCCCAAAACCCACCTAAACCCTCTCCATCACCTAGAGCGTTCGATCACGATCACGTGGCCAAAAACCGCTCCTCATTTGGAGCTTCCTAGCTCCCTCTATGCCTATAAATAGATCCCCATTCTAAATCCCGGATCCCCTCTTTTTCAAACCCTAGTTTCCTGCTCCCCTCACCGCCGGACGTGTCCGAATTGGGCCGCACACATCCGCCCGCCGCCGCCGACCAACAGGACGCCGCCATGTCAGCCCCGCGGCGCCCCACATCGCTGCCTCCACCGCGGGCCCGTGAGCCCACGGTCGGCCCTCCCCGGCCCGTCTCCTCCCGTCGCCCGCGCCTTCATCTCCCTCGCCCGCGGTGACCCCGCGTGCCGAGCCGGCCACCGCCGCCGCAGTTCGGCGATCTCCGGCCGCCTAGCCCGTCGCCCAAGTCTGAAACCTGTTATCATTTGCTCTTTTGCCATGCTTGTTTGAACCTGTTAATGGATGAATTGGCCATAGCTTAGTGTTCATATTTTGTCAAGCATCATGAGTGGATCCCTACCATGTATCTTTTTGTCATGTTTGAGTGATGTATCATATTTATCTTGATGCATTTAGATGGCTACTTGCTGATAATCGCAGACCGGTGCCATATTGTTTTGCTTGCCATTTCCAAACCGTGCATCCGATTCCGGCGATCTTTATATCGATTTCAACTGAAATCACCTCACCTTTTCAGTGGCACTCTTGGATTTCCATGTTGAGGCCAGGTTCAATCATTCCTTGTCAAATCTTGCATATGCATCCCATGGTGCATCCCGCATAGCATACCATGTTTGCATCATGTTGTACGAGCATTGCACGTGGTTGATTGTGTTCCTTTTGCTTGTTTGTCTTGTTTGGATAGAGCCGGGAGACGAGTTCACTAACGAGGAGCCCATTGAGTTTGCTTACGAGGATCATGTCAACTCTGACAACTTTGCAGGCAAGATGATCATACCCTCGAAATCACTTCTATCTTTGCTTGCTAGATGCTCGCTGTTTTGCTATGCATATGCTACGATACCTACCAATTTCTTATCATGCCTCCCAAATTGCCATGTCAAACCTCTAACCCACCATGTCCTAGAAAACCGTTGATTGGCTATGTTACTGCTTTGCTCAGCCCCTCTTATAGCGTTGCTAGTTGCAGGTGAAGATTGGAGATTGTTCCTTGTTGGAACCTTGTTTTTTGTTGGGATATCACTATATTATCTTGTTATCTTAATGCATCTATATACTTGGTAAAGGGTGGAAGGCTCGGCCTTTGCCTAGTGTTTTGTTCCACCCTTGCCGCCCTAGTTTCCGTCATATCGGTGTTATGTTCCCGGATTTTGCGTTCCTTACGCGGTTGGGTGATAATGGGAACCCCTTGACAGTTCACCTTGAATAAAACTCCTCCAGCAATGCCCAACCTTGGTTTTACCATTTGCCACCTAGCCTCTTTTTCCCTTGGGTTTCCGGAGCCCGAGGGTCATCTTTATTTAAACCCCCCGGGCCAGTGCTCCTCTGAGTGTTGGTCCACCTTGTCAGCCGCCGGTGGCCACCAGGGGAAACTCTGGGCTGGCCTACCGGAAGTTTGGACAATCTGAGTGTGCCCTGAGAACGAGATATGTGTAGCTCCTATCGGGATTTGTCGGCACATTCGGGCAGTGTTGCTGGACTTGTTTTATCATTGTAGAGGATGTCTTGTAGAACCGGTATACCGAGTCTAATCGGAATGTCTCGGGAGAAGGAATATCCTTCATTGACCGTGAGAGCTTGTGATGTGCTATGTTGGGACTCCCCTGCAGGGATTTGAACTTTCGAAAGCCGTGCCCGCGGTTATGGGCATATGGGAATTTGTTAATGTCTGGTTGTAGATAACATGAAACTTAACTTGATTAAAATGAATCAACCGCGTGTGTTACCGTGATGGTCTCTTCTCGACGGAGTCCGGGAAGTGAACACGGTGTTGGAGTATTGTTTGACGTAGGTTGTTCTATGATCACTTCTTGATCATAGTTCTTTGTTCATGCTTTGCTTTCTCTTCTCACTCTCTTTTGCGGACAAGATAGCCACCATATATGCTAGTCGCTTGCTGCAGCTCCACATATTACCTTGCCTTACCTATAAGCTTAAATAGTCTTGATCGCGAGGGTGCGAGATTGCTGTGTCCTCGTGACTCACAGTTTACTTCCAAACCAGATGCAGGGACCGATGATACCATTCCAGACGATGCGCTTGAGCTCAAGTGGGAGTTCGACGAAGACTCTTGCCGTTACAGACGATGTGTCTTTCCCAGATGATCAGTAGTGGTGCCCAGTTGGGGCGATCAGGGACCATGTCGCATGTTGGGGTTGATCTTTTATTTTGGTA
This sequence comes from Triticum urartu, assembly GCF_003073215.2. Lineage (NCBI taxonomy): Eukaryota > Viridiplantae > Streptophyta > Magnoliopsida > Poales > Poaceae > Triticum > Triticum urartu. The sequence continues at coordinate 340,432,228 of NC_053023.1, forward strand.
CCGTAGTCGGACCATGAGTGTATTGTATGATTGTAATGTTATTCATGTATTTGTGTGACGTGGCGAGTGTAAGACAACTATGTACCTTTACCCCCTTTTATCTATTTACATGGGTTGTTGTGAAGATTACCTTACTTGCGACATTGCTTTCAATGCGGTTATGCCTCTAAGTCGTGCTTCGACACGTAGGAGATATAGACGCATCGAGGGCGTTACACCACTTCCCATAGGGCACTGGACAGCCACCTCATCATACGATATATACATGGTGGACACACCCAAAGAAGGCAATGGCGACGAGACAGCGGAGGATGACCCCTCCAAGAAGCAACCCAAGCGCGGACGTCAGCGGCACCGCTCTAAGTCCCGCCAAAGCAAAAGTGGTGATTCTGGCACAGGAGATAATAACACTCCGGATAGTGCCGAAGATGGCAACGATCCCCTCCAGCACGATCTAGGACAGGAGGATGGAGAGGCCAGCCCTCCAGAGAGAGTGGCAGATGGAGAGGTGGAGGGTGATAATTACATGCCCCCCTACGAAGACGAGGCAAGCCTCGACGATGACGAATTCGTCGTGCCAGAGGATCCCATCGAACAAGAGAGCTTCAAGCGCCGGCTTATAGCCACGGCAAATAGCCTTAAGAAAAAGCAGCAGCAGCTTCAAGCTGATCAAGATCTGCTAGCTGACAGTTGGACTGAAGTCCTCACGGCCGAGGAATATAAACTCGAACGCCCCTCCAATAGTTACCCAAAATACAGGTTGCTACCCCGACTGGAGGAAGAAGCGTATGACGCGGCTAATCGGCCACCTCATGGCCGCGATAGAGAGGCATTCCAGCCAAAAGCTCAGCCTGCACCCCGACGCCATTAAAATAAAAAGGCATGGGGAAATACGCCAGACCTGCAAGACGTATTCTAGGACAAAGAAAAACATGAAAGATTGATCTACGGATCACGAGGGCGCGCCACTATGCGAGACGATAAACGTCACGCCGGATACAGTAAAAGTAAATCCTGCCGGGCTGAACACAGTGGGCAAGACACATTGGAGCTGCGTCGTGATATAGCCCAGTACAGAGGTGCCGCACACCCCTTATGCTTCACATATGAAGTAATGGATCATCAAATCCCAGAGGGTTTCAAACCCGTAAACATACAATCATACGACGGCACGATAGATCCTGCGGTATGGATCGAGGATTTCCTCCTGCACATCCACATGGCCCGCGGTGATGACCAACAGGCAATCAAATACCTCCCACTCAAACTTAAAGGACCAGCTCGACATTGGCTCAACAACTTGCCAGCAGAGTCCATTGGCTGTTGGGAAGATCTGGAAGCCGCATTCCTCGACAACTTTCAGGGCACTTATGTGCGACCACCAGACGCCGATGACCTGAGCCATATAATTTAGTAGCCAAAGGAATCGGCCAGGTAATTCAGGATGCAGAGGCCCTAGCATCTTTTGAACACAACATCCGCGATGAGTGGCTAGCCCGGCACCTTGGTCAGGAAAAGCCGAAATCAATGGCAGCCCTCACGACACTCATGACCCGCTTTTGTGCGGGAGAAGACAGCTGGCTGGCTTGCGGTAATAACATATCAAAGAACCATGGTACTTCGGATACCAAGGACAGCAATGGAAGGTCACGTCGCAACATACATAAGCGCCGCATTAACAGCGACAATACCGAGGATACGACAGTCAATGCCGGATTCAAAGGCTCTAAACCCGGTCAGCGGAAAAGGCCATTTAAAAGAAGCACTCCGGGCCCGTCCAGTTTGGACCGCATACTCGATCGCTCATGTCAAATACACGGCACCCCCGACAAGCCAGCCAACAACACCAACAGGGATTGTTGGGTATTCAAGCAGGTCGGCAAGTTAAATGCCGAAAATAAAGATAAGGGGCCACATAGCGATGACGAGGAAGAGCCTCGGCAGCCGAACACCGGAGGATAGAAGAGGTTCCCCCCACAAGTGCGGATGGTGAACATGATATACGCAACCCACATCCCCAAGAGGGAGCGGAAGCGTGCGCTCAGGGACGTATATGCGTTGGAGCCAGTTGCCCAAAAGTTCAACCCATGGTCCTCCTGTCCGATCCCCTTCGATCGCAGGGACCACCCCACTAGTATCCGTCATGGCGGATTCACCGCACTGGTCCTAGACCCAATCATTGACGGATTTCACCTCACTCGAGTCCTTATGGATGGGGGCAGTAGCCTGAACCTGCTTTACCAGGACACAGTGCGCAAAATGGGTATAGACCCCTCAAGGATCAAACCCACAAAAACGACCTTTAAAGGCGTAATACCAGGTGTAGAGGCCCATTGCACAGTCTTAGTCACACTGGAAGTGGTCTTCGGATCCCCAGATAACTTCCGAAGCGAAGATTTAATCTTCGATATAGTCCTGTTCTTCAGTGGTTATCATGCACTGCTCGGGCGAACCGCATTTGCAATTCAATACGGTACCGCATTATGCATACCTCAAGCTCAAGATGCCAGGACCTCGGGGGGTCATCACAGTCAATGGAAACACAGAGCGCTCTCTCCGCATGAAGGAGCACACTACGGCCCTCGCAACACAAGCACAAAGCAGCCTCTTAAGGCAATACACTAGTTCGGCGATTAAGGACCCGGACAACTTCAAGCGCGCCCGAAGTAATCGGCAACTGGACCGCCTGGCATGTCCCGAGCTCGCATAGCAATGCGGTCCCCACCCCGGCCCCAGCCAAACGGCGAAATTCGTGCCACGCGTACATAATTATGCATTAAAAATACCATGGGCACAGGTAGGGAGGGGGGCACAACTACGGCACGCCCCAATACGCGGCTTAAGCCGCACTAGGGGCTTCCCGCTTTGTTATTTTTCTCTTTCAGGACCTTAATCTCTGGAAACCCTGTCCGGCAGCATGATTGCCGAACACATGATGCAGCAACCAAGGAGGCAGAAAGCTACGTCACATCGCGGAATTCCCAGGTGGATTACGATAACGAGTGAAATATTTGCTTTAATACTGTTCCTCAGCTTGCCCTTGGAAGGGACATGTCAAACCGTCCTACTTTTTGCTTATCGCACTGCATGTATCATTCTGCTTTAACACACCTTTTTGAATAAACAATGCATAGCATTAAGACTATTATTCCATTCTTCCTTATATATATATATATGTTCATTCATGACATCCAGCACCCGTACACTCTGGTACGGCCAATACGCTAGGGGCTTAAGCATACCCCACAATACGGCGTGAGAAGTCTGGACACTTTCAACAGTGCGGCACCCCGAACTTATAGCATTATATGCATCAGCTCCGAATCATGTCTTGGGTCAATAGTTGGGTTTGCCCGGCTCCCATGTTTTGGTACCTTACGTTCCGCTATATCGGCTAAGGTAGCACTGGGAGAACTACTGCGATTGTGCCCCGGTTCTGCTGGGCTAAGCACCTCAGTAGAGAAAGCTAAAACTGACTGTCATGATAAGGCGAGAGACTGCTCGTTGTTCGAGAGGTTTTCGAGTCCCTAAAGTCTTATGCCGCTTAGAGCAAGGAGTCGGCCCTGTTCGGCTTAAGGCATGTATCGCACCCTGAATTTGGCCTTCCAAATACTAGGGGCTTCGCCGAAATTTAAAATTATAGAATTCTATGGCTAAGTGAGAGTGATAACGCATTATAGTCCGATTGCCTTGTTCTTTGTGCTGAGCACCTCCCTCGAAGGACCCAAAAATGGGAACAAGAGTGCTCAGGTTTATCTCGAACACCCCAGCACTCGTGGCATGGGGGCAGAAGCCGACGACTAGCCATCTCTCAGATTTGATAAACAGCCGAACAGAGGGTAATATTTTAAATTCAAACAAGCGTTGCATAGCGCATATGAACAAGTTTTCATGAATACAGGATTACACGAGCGGGTTTACTCAAATATTATATCCTTCGTACACTCGTCCGCTACGAGACGAGCACCCTTCAGGACACCCTCATAGTACATCTCGGGGTGGCGATGCTCCTTGCCCTCCGGTGGCCCTTCCTTGATCAGCTTCACGGCGTCTAGCTTGGCCCATTGCACCTTCACACGGGCGAAAGCCCGGCGTGCACCTTCGATGCAGACGGACCGCTTGACGACTTCTAGCCATGGGCAGGCATCCACAAGCCGCCTCACCAGGCCGAAGTAGCTGTTCGGAAGGGCGTCGCCAGGCCATAACCGGACTATAAAGCACTTCATGGCCTGTTCGGCCGCCTTGTGTAGCTCGACCAACTGCTTTAGCTGGTCGCTCATAGGCACCGGGTGTTCGGTCGCAGTATACTGAGACCAGAACAGCTTCTCCATTGAGCTTACCTCCTCGGCCTGGTAAAACTATGTGGCATCCGACACGCTGCGGGGCAAATCTGTGAATGCTCCTGGAGAGTTCCTGATTCGGGTAAGTAATAGGTAATTTACTTTCACATGCTTGCTTTGCATATAGAATGCCTTACCCGCCGCTATTTTCTTCATCGTGTCAATCTCCTGGAGGGCCTTGTGGGCTTCGGCCTTGGCACTCTTTGCGCTCTCAAGGGCCACGGCAAGCTCAAACTCTCGCGTCTTCAAGTCAAGCTCCAACGCCTCGTGCTTCGTTTTGTTTTCCGCTTGGTGTGCTCCTTGGCAGCTTTGTTTTCGGCCTCGGATAGCGCTTGCTTCAGGGTCGCCACCTCGGTCGTGGCCCCTGGCAAATTTATGATGATCCTGTCATTTTGCAATCGCATTCTTTTTATACATATCCATAGACTAGGTACTACTTACCTTTGTTCTCCTCGAGCTGCCTCTTGGCAAGGCCGAGCTCGTCCTTGGACCCTTTAAGGTCCTGCTTCAGTGCGGCGACCTCCGTAGTCAGTGCGGAAGATGCCAGCAGCGAAGCCTGCATACGCATATTGACATACTTATATTAGACTCCTACGATATTTTTTGAACCTCTATTCGGCTTTTCTTTGTGAACACCGAACAGAGCATCAGGGGCTACTGTCTATGCGGTAATATGTTTGCCATATTTCAAACACTTACCTCAAAGCCTGTTAGAAGGCTAGCACAGGCTTCAGTCAGTCCGCTCTTGGCGGACTGAACCTTCTGGACCACCGCGCTCATAATAGTGTGGTGCTCCTCGTCGATGGAAGCGCTGTGAAGCGCTCCCATCAGATTGTCCGGTGCCTCTGGATTGACAGAGGTCACCGGCACAGGCGTCTTGCCCCTCTTGGAAGGAGGCCGCCTGCCCGAGTCTGGAACCACTGGAGGTTCCGGCGCGGTGTTCCGCTGAGGGCCAAACTCGGAACCCTCGGGGGCCTTCTTCCCTCTGCTCCCGGAGTCCGTAAGGTCGCCTTGAGGCGCCTCCGGGACTGTCTCCCCTCGACCCGATGCCTCTTGAGACAATACCTCGGCGTTGTCCGTAGGGCAAGGGAAGGTGGCGGTCGGAAGTGGATAGCTATCCATATCCGACGAGCCCAGGGAGCCGTCCGACAATACATCGATATGGGCTCGTGGCGGGCTGCATAATCATAATTCGGCGTTAGGAGAAGCGGTGCGACAAAGGTATGCTATGAACTACTCTGGCACCCGGATACTTACGACTTCGCCAGGGGCTTGGCCCTGAGCAGCCACTCGTCTTCGCCTTCGGCGACGGTGGTGGAGTAGTCCGGAAGGAGGGTCCTTCCCTTCTTGGACCCTTCGCCCCCCCGGTTGGGGCGGTGTTGGTGTCAAAACCGGCGGATCTCGGGTAGGGGGTCCCAAACTGTGCGTCTAGGCCGGACAGTAACAGGAGGCAGGGGACACAATGTTTTACCCAGGTTCGGGCCCTCTTGATGGAGGTAAAACCCTATGTCCTGCTTGATTAATATTGATGATATGGGTAGTACAAGAGTAGATCTACCACGAGATCAGAGAGGCTAAACCCTAGAAGCTAGCCTATGGTATGATTGTATGTTCTAGTTGTTGTGTCCTACGGACTAAAATTCTCCGGTTTATATAGACACCGGAGAGGGTTAGGGTTACACAAGGTCGGTTACAAAGGAGGAGATATCCATATCCGTATTTCCTAGCTTGCCTTCCACGCCAAGTAGAGTCCCATCTGGACACGAGACGAAGTCTTCAATCTTGTATCCTCATAGTCTAACAGTCTGGCCAAAGGATATAGTCCGGCTGTCCGGAGACCCCCTAATCCAGGACTCCCTCAGGCGGCCTTCCTTTTCTTGTCTCCCCCAACTGAAGGGGGAGCATCTTCTTCTTCCTCCTCGTCTTCGGGGGAGGAGTGTATCGCAGATTTATCGAACGATGAGTCCGATAACACCTAGCATCGGGAACTCTTTCGGGTTCCCTTGGCCTTCTTGCTCTTCTCCAGCACCTTATAAGGGGCCGGAGTTAGCATCTCCGTAAGGAGAGCGTCCGCAGTATCTTTGGGCAGAGGGGCTGGACAGTTAATCTGCCCCGATGTCTCCACCCAGTCCTGTCAAAGGCATGGAGATCAGACCCCGCACATGATTAAGCTAGGGGAAATAAAATATGCTACCGGATGTATAGGACTCACCGAATGCGCTCGGCGCTTCGCGCTTAGCCCGCGGTCCTCGGTGAGGGAGGGAGGGACCTCGGCGCCCTTGAACAGCACCTTCCAAACGTCCTTGTGCATCGTGTCGAAGAGCTCGCTTAGAGTCTGGTGCTGGGCTGGGTCGAACTCCCACAAGTTGAAGTCCCGTTGTTGGCACGGGAGGATCCGACGGATGAGCATGACCTGGGCTATGTTGACAAGCTTAAGATTCTTGCCTGCCATATTCCGGATACATTTCTGGAGTCCGTCCAGCTCCACTGATGGGCCCCAAGACATGCCCTTCTCTTTCCAGGAAGTGAGCCGCGTGGGGACTCCTGATCGGAACTTAGGGGCGGCCACCCATTTGGCATCTCGCGGCTCGGTGATGTAGAACCACGCCGATTGCCACCCATTTATGGTCTCCACGAAGGAGCCTTCAAGCCATATAACGTTGGGCATCTTGCCCACCATGGCTCTGCCGCATTCTTCTTGTTGGCCCCCCACCACCTTCGGCTTGATATTGAAGGTCTTTAACCACAGGCCGAAGTGGGGCCGGATGCGGAGGAAAGCCTCACACACGACGATGAACGCCGAAATGTTGAGGACGAAGTTCGGGGCCAGATCATGGAAGTCCAGACTGTAGTAGAACATGAGACCACAGACGAATGGATGGAGGGGAAACCCCAGTCCACGGAGGAAGTGGTGGAGGAAAACTACCCTCTCGTGAGGTTCTGGGGTAGGGACGATCTACCTCGCAGTGGGCAGCCGATGCGCGATATTCGCGGCCAAGTATCCGGCTCCGCGCAGCTTCTTGATATGTCCCTCCATAACGAAGGAAGCCATCCATTTGCCTCCCGCTCCGGACATGATTGGAGAAGGTTGAGGGGAAGGATGTGGGCTTGGGCGTTGGAGCTCGAGTGCGCAAGAGTGGATGAGCAAGGGGGAAGAAGGTGTGGGTAGAAAACTATGTGCCACCACTAGCCTGGTAAAACTCGCTTATCCCCCAAGTGCCGTAATCGATGATGCGGTTGGGTTACCCACACCCATATTGATGAGAATCCCATAATTAGGGGGACATGATCTCTGCTTTGACAACACGTGTCAAAAAACTGCCTCATGTTATGTGCGGGGCTAGTTAAAGGAAACGGTTTGAATAATCACCGGGCCATGGCATACTGTCGTGTTGCCAAAACAAGTTAGCAAATTAGATTTGTGGAAATATTATTCTCTCTACGGTGGTATGTGGAACTTATTTTGCAGGGTCGGACACTATCCTTGTATTCAAATTCTTCGGTGGTGTATTCGGAGGAGGAACCCGCCTTGCAATGCCGAAGAAAATACTGCGCGCCAGACTCATCGTAATTGAAGCCTGGTTCAGGGGCTACTGAGGGAGTCCTGGATTAGGGGGTCTCCGGACAGCCGGACTATATCCTTTGGCCGGACTATTGGACTATGAAGATACAAGATTGAAGACTTCGTCTCGTGTCCGGATGGGACTCTACTTGGCGTGGAAGGAAAGCTAGGCAATACGGATATGTATATCTCCTCCTTGGTAACCGACCTTGTGTAACCATAACGCTCTCTGGTGTCTATATAAACTGGAGGGTTTAGTCTGTAGGACAACATACAATCATACCATAGGCTAGCTTCTACGGTTTAGCCTCTCCGATCTTGCGGTAGATCAACTCTTGTAATACCCATATCATCAAGAATAAATCGAGCTGGACGTAGGGTTTTACCTCCATCAAGAGGGCCCGAACCTGGGTAAAACATCGTGTCCCTTGCCTCCTGTTACCATCCGCCTTCGACGCACAGTTCGGGACCCCCTACCCGAGATCCGTCGGTTTTGACACCGACATGACCTCTGTGGCAACCGCTCGCTCCCCATGCGCCTCTTCGTGTACCGTGGCAACTGTCCACCAACTATTCGTCTTTCCCTCTCGATTTGGAACTGCTATCGCACGCTAGCTCTTCCTCCCTCCTCCATTTTCCTTCACCCTTCCTTCTGCCATTGTTAGATCGTCTTCTCCATGGAGGGAACAAGCCGGAAACGACCCCGTTATTCTTGCCCCGATCTGAATGATGACGCGGTGGAGGAACTAATTGATCGGTGTGATGTCATCACCTCGGCTAGCATGGAAGGTTCGTTCAAGACCATTCTCGACTCAACTAATAACATCATTACAAGGACCCCAAGGGTCTAGGAGCGGTTTGATCTCCCCTATCTTCTTCGCCATGACCCTGCTTACTGGCGCGGGGACGAGGGAAGCCTCACCTTGTGTAAGTTGATGCCGCTTGATAATGATACGTATGATGTTAAGATGGCATCGCTTGAGGGCAAGGCTTGGGCAAGCGCAAATGGAGATTGGGTTGTTTATATTGGGTACAACTGCGAGTGGGAACTTGTGAATGTGTACACTCGTCACCGGGTTCCACTTCAAAAAATCTCAGACGACTGCCTAGAGGTTGAGTACACCGATATTCTACGTGAGTTCAAATATGATCATGCTGACTGTCATCTACGGAAGATAGCAATTTGTCGAGTTCCCAACCGCTCTTGGGGTTATAGGAATGCTTATGTTGTCGCTATCTTCGACAAGCTTGTTTCCGTCCTTCATGGTTCGACACAATGGATATTGCTCAAAAACCAGTTTTTATACACGGATGAGTACTGGGATGCAATTCATACGAGGGCCTTATATTTGCTACCACCACTCATGGCACTGTTTTTGCATGGAATCCTCGTGATTTTGGTACGTGTGTCTTCCACCGTAATTATAATTGTTTCATCCACATGCATGCGGGTTAGCTAGTTTCCCTTTACTAATTAACCTTCTTGTGTTTCCAAGGTCCTGTGAACATTCCACCACCAAAATTGTATTCACGAGCATGAGGACGAGTAGGACCCATATACTCCATGGCGCCTGGCAACTTATTCTGATGGATCACCTCTTCTTTTCTGTATACGGGGCACTGCTGATGTTACTAAGCAGGTGCTATCTCGTATGGTCCCACTCTCCGAACCTATTCCAACATCCCTTGCAGGCTATTCGGGATGGATACTAGTGTACTAGCGCCAACACCGTCTCCCTGGTCCAGTATTGAAAGTCTTGGAGGAAACTCGCTCTTGCTTGGACAAAACTATCCAATGATGGTGGAAGGCGATCTAGTTGTTGTTGTTGACACAACGTTACTACCATTTATGAGAAGCAACTGTATCTATACCTCAGACATTACTATGCTTCCCTACCGTCCCAATATGGGTCCTGACATAGGCCGCTTCAGCCTCGATGATCAGTCTTGCGTTGGTCTCGAGATTGACAGTAGCTGCCCCTTCCCAGAGAATCACTTCTGGTTCAAAGCAAGCGTTTCCAACACCGATGAGTGGTTGAGCTGAAGTTCATTTCATCGCTTTGTTATTTGTTGTGTGAGAAAAACTTTACTAGAATGTTTTGTTGGAAATGATCTATAATCCAATGTGTATCCTCATTGTCGTTGTGGGTTGATGACTTGTTGTATGTAATCAATGGTACATTTGCATATGCGTCCATGAACTCACGCCTGCTAGTGGTGTCCATATGAACAGTGATAGTGATTTTAGTTGCAAAAATTAGATAGTGCTAGTGATTTGTAGCTGCATATTTTGACAAATCGCAGTGTAACAAGGTTGCAAAATGGCAATGTTACTAGATAAACAAATGTCAATCTTTCCAGTTTGAGAAATGGCATCATACCCAAAATGACAGATATGCCAATCTTACCCAATTTTTTGTACGTGTTTGCACACGCGTCATGCAAAACAACCGTTTGCGTTGAAGGGATGCATAAATCCTGCTCGGCACATTTTCCCTTAACTTCCTGGGAAGCTGTCGGTTTGCATATGGGTGTTCTAACTAAAATGTTTGCGATGAGTGTTTAATATTTAAAAACTGTTGATATTTTTTTCAAAAGAAAATCATTTGATAAGTCTGTACATTAAGAGAGAAAAACGCAAGTTCGTTCAAACCATATCATTCATTCAGTCACACTGCGAATTTATATTCATATGATCGAGAATTCGAGATACAGTATTAAACACCAAAAAAACTATTCCCGTCGGCGACGGAGGCGACATGCCACGCCATCATTATCGGTGTCGTCCTCTGGGACGCCGTTGTTGAAGTCTTCAAGGTAGCACAAAATGTTCTTCACTTGAAAATCAAACATCATGTCGTCGCGCGATCGACGGGCGGGGCGTGGGAGGATGGCAACTGGCGCCGCTGAGAGGTAGCGGTCGACGGCAGCGTCCCATGCCGCTGAGGGGGGGCGCGCATGGGCACGGGCATGGCAGGTGGAGCCAAACGCACGGGGACCAGCGCCGCGGTGGGTGGAGGGGTGTGCACGGGCACGACGAGTGCAGCCAAACGCATGGAGGTCGGCGCCACGGTGGGTTGAGGGGCGGGCACGGGCACGGGCGTTGGCGCTGGCATGTAGATGAGCTCACACGGGTCTGCGGAGACCTCCCTGATGCCCGCGGCTTCCAGCTCTGCGATAGTGCTCGGCGACCAGCCCGTCAATGCTATGGGGATGGTCGCTGGCGTGGGCGCGGAGATGGGAGCTGGGACAGGAGCGGCGGCAGCAACCGTCGTGGCCAGCTCATTCTGGGCCATGTCGATGAGGCCCCATTCCTCCTTATTTTCTATCTCCTCCGGCTTGGAGTCGACTTCACCAAACTTGAAGACTAGTGGTAGATGATCATTCTGCGCCATGCCGATGGAAGTTTGCGGGGGGGGGGGGGGGGGGGGGGGTGATGTCTACTACACAACCTTCTCCTTGTAGACGTTGTTGGGCCTCCAAGTGTGGAGATTTGTAGGACAGTAGCAAATTTCCCTCAAGTGGATGAACTAAGGTTTATCAATCCGTGGGAGGCGTAGGATGAAGATGGTCTCCCTCAAACAACCCCGCAACCAAATAACAAAGAGTCTCCTGTGTCCCCAACACACCCAATACAATGGTAAATTGTATAGGTGCACTAGTGCCGCGAAGAAATGGTGATACAAGTGCAATATGGATGGTAGATATAGGTTTTTGCAATCTTAAAATATAAAAACAGCAAGGTAGCAAGTGGTAAAAGTGAGCGTAAACGGTATTGCAATGCTAGGAAACAAGGCCTAGGGTTCATACTTCCACTAGTGCAAGTTCTCTCAACAATAATAACATAATTGGATCATATAACTATCCCACAACATGCAACAAAGAGTCACTCCAAAGTCACTAATAGCGGAGAACAAATGAAGAGATTATTGTAGGGTACAAAACCACCTCAAAGTTATTCTTTCTGATCGATCTATTAAAGAGTTCGTACTAGAATAACACCTTAAGACACAAATCAACCAAAACCCTAATGTCACCTTGATACTCCAATGTCACCTCAAGTATCCATGGGTATGCTTATACGATATGCATCACACAATCTCAAATTCATCTATTCAACCAACACAAAGAACTTCAAAGAGTGTCCCAAAGTTTCTACCGGAGAGTCAAGATGAAAACGTGTGCCAACCCCTATGCATAAGTTCACGAGGTCACTGAACTCGCAAGTTGATCACCAAAACATACATCAAGTGGATCACGTGATATCCCATTGTCACCACAAATAAGCACATGCAAGACATACATCAAGTGTTCCCAAATCCTTAAAGACTCAATCTGATAAGGTAACTTCAAAGGGAAAACTCAATTCATCACAAGAGATTAGAGGGGCAGAAACATCATAAGATCCAACTATAATAGCAAAGCTTGTGATACATCAAGATCGTGCCGACTCAAGAACAAGAGAGAGAGAGAGAGAGATCAAACACATAGCTACTGGTACATACCCTCAGCTACGAGGGTGAACTACTCCCTCCTCGTCATGGAGAGCGCCAGGATGATGAAGATGGCCATCGGAGAGGGATTCCCCCCTATGGCAGGGTGCCGGAACAGGTCTAGATTTATTTTCGGTGGCTATGGAGGCTTGCAGGGGCAGAACTCCCGATCTAGGTTATTTTCTGGAGGTTTGGGGTTATATAAGAGGTGTCGGAGTAGGGAACAAGTAAGGGGGGTCCCCAAGGCTTCCACGAGGTAGGGGGCGCGCCCAGGGTGGTAGGGTCTAGCCCCCACCTTTCGTGGTGGCCTCGGGACTCTTCTGGCCCATCTCCGGTACTCCGTGGGCTTCTTCTGGTCCAAAAACGATCTTCGGAAAATTTCAGGTCAATTGGACTCCGTTTGATTTTCCTTTTCCGCGATACTCAAAAACAAGGAAAAAAAACTGGCACTGGGCTCTAGGTTAATAGGTTAGTCCCAAAAACCATATAAATGCATATCAAACATCCAAGATTGACAACATAATAGCATGGAACAATCAAAAATTATAGATATGTTGGAGACGTACTAGGGAGGGGAATAGGAGGCAAACAGTAAGGCCGCCCTTATTAAACAGTGGCTCTTGCACCATTAGTGGAGAGGAAGGCGGGCGGCCATGGAAGTCAAAGGGATCTCTTCCCAGTGAGCCTGCGCATTGCAGGACAGCCTGCACGACTCTCGGTCAGCCTACGCACCGGACTACGCTCGCACGCCTCCTGTTCAGTCAAGGTCAAGCAGCTGTCCGCACGGCACCTCCTACAGCCATTAAAACCAAGACGTGTGGCGTCACGTGAATGGTTAACAGAACACACATGGTTTGAATAATGCAAACGTTTGAGATATTAAAGTCACAGCTATTTTTTTCAAAATTCCTTTGTTTGCTGTCAGTATTCGAGTACACCTTCTCTCAAAATGGACACGAAAAATACCACATCATGTCGTGTGCCGTTCCATGATAGCATGCGAAGTTTCATGAATTTCAGACAAGTTTTGGATTTACTAGAATTTAAAAACCAGGCATCTCAATGTTTTGTCGGCAATCAACGGTGCCCTGGTGTTTGAAAATCATTCCCATTTCTTGCATGGGACCTAATATGCACCCAAGGACACAAATTTGATTTTTCAACCAATTTATATGCACTGGAGCATGTGCATGTAGTTGAAATTTGAATTATGCACATAAAATGCATTGAAAACTAAGTTAATGCATAAAAATGTCCAAAAGAAACCCAAAAAATCACAAAAATTGACACAACACTCCTGTTATTCGATGTTGACACAAGAAATTTTTTGGAAGCAATAAGAGGAAGTGGATATCGTTTCGTCCCCAAAGGTGGGACGTTCCCTACAGAAACCATGATGCTTGCTGTGAGAAGCTCTGGTTTGTGAGAAGCATATACCCAAACCTGCCCCAAACGGGAAATTTTTTTTACCACAACATGTTGATGCCGCTCCATGAAAGCATGCCAAGTTTCATGAATTTCAGACAAGTTTTGGATTTAGCAGAATATAAAAACGAGGCATCTCAATGTTTTGCCAGCAATCAACAGTGCCCTGGTGTTTGAACCACATTCCCATTTCTTGCATGGGACCTAAGCATGCACCCAAGGACACAGATTTGATTTTTCAACCAATTTATATGCACTGCAACATGTGCATGTGGTTCAAATTTGAACTATGCACATAAATGCATTGAAAACTCGGTTTATGCATAAAAATGTCCAAACAAACCCCAAAAATCCCAAAAATTGACACAACACTCCTGTTGTTCTATGTTGACACGAGAAATTTTTTGAAAAAAATAAGAGGCAATGGATATCATTTCGTCCCCAAAGGTGGGACATTCCCTACCGAAACCATCATGCTTGTTGTGAGAAGCTCTGGTTTGTGAGAAGCATATACCCAAACCTGCCCCAAATGGGACAAATATTTTAACACGGCATGTTCATGCCGCTCCATTATAGCATGCCAAGTTTCACGAATTTCGGGTGAGTTTTGGATTTACTAGAATTTAAAAACCAGGCGTCTCAACGTTTTGTCGGCAATCAACAGTGCCCTGGTCTTTGAATTTCATTCCCATCTCTTGCATGGGACCTAGAAATTCACCCAAGGACACATATTAGATTTTTCAACTAACCTTAGTGCATTGGAGCATGTGCTTGTAGTTCAAATTTGAATTATGCACATAAAATGCATAGAAAACCCAGTTAATGTATAAAAAATGCCAAACGAACCACGAAAAATTCCAAGATTTAACACAAGACTCCTGTTGTTCTATGTTGACACTACAATTTTTTTGAAAGAAATAAGAGGCAACGGATATTGTCCCGTCCCCAAAGGTGGTACTTTCCCTATCGAAACCATCATGCTTGTTGTGAGAAGCTCTAGTTTGTTAGAAGCTTATACCCAAACCTACCCCAAATGGGACAAAATTTTCACCATGGCATGTTGATGCCGCTCCATGATAGCATGCTAAGTTTCATGAATTTCAGACGAGTTTTGGATTTACCAGAATTTAAAAACTAGGTATCTCAATTTTTTGCCGGCAATCAACAGTGCCCTGGTGTTTGAAATTCATTCCCATCTCTTTCAAGGGATCTAGAAATTCACCCAAGGACACACATGTGATTTTTCAACCAACATTATTGCATTGGAGCATGTTCTTGTAGTTCTAATTTGAATTATGCACATAAAATGCCTAGAAAACCTAGTTAATGTATAAAAAGGCCAAACGAACCTTGAAAAATTCATTCCCATTTCTTCCATGGGACCTAAGCATGCAATGAAGGACACATATTTGATTTTTTGGCCAATTTGTATGCACCGGAGCATGTGCATGTAGTTTAATTTTGAATTGTGCACCTGAAATGGCAAGAAAGCCAGTTTAATGTATGAAATGTACAAACGAACCCTGGATAATTCCAATTCTTTTACGACACACATACAGTTGCATGTTCACTGCAGATAAACGATCTAGCAATTCAAACACCGTCCATTGCCGCTATGACCCCATTTTGTAATTCAAATCAAGTAGATCCCACACAGTTTATTCTCACCTACCGTGTGAGATGTAGTACAAAATATCTTGGAGCACCGTCAGTGTATAGTACGCCTATGGCTTACGCGAGAAGGTGTGTCGGCTACAGTCCACAGCCGGCGTGTCAAGCACACTAGCTCGCTCCCCCCAAACTCCCGCATGTGCATCCCTCGCAATCTCGAAAATATCTACCGCTTGGAAGGTTTTAATGTTTGATAGCACACGATTAGTATGTGCGGACCATGTGCGATGTATGTTACTCCCGCTCTGCTTCAGTCCCTTGATTCAAATTTTCAGTAGCCCCAACATTTTACTCCTGCCTACGCATCCCTCGCAATCTCAAAAATATTTGCTCTCCCTTGATCCAAATTTTCAGTAGCCCTGCCTTGTTACTCCTGCCTAGTAAAATTTTCAGTTGCCGCAGTATTTCCTCAAACACAACCTCCGCTCACACAAACACACACAACCCTCAAACCATTGGTAGGTCGCCGCCATCGCCGGTACCTCCATCCTCAACCTCTGCCTGTGTGCAGGGGAGCTCGAGTAGCTAATGGACAAAAAGAGGTTTATCACAGCCTTTTCGCCCGAGCCGGCGAGGTGGCCGCCGAGGTGTCCCCGTCGTCCTCAACGGGCCCGATCCGCCGTCATCCACTGCAAGAAATATGTCAACTTGTGACCACCAATATTGGTCACTGAATGGTCACAAATTTTCATTTGTGACCTTTTTGTGACCAAAAACATAAGGTCAAAAGCTGGCCGTCATAAACTGACATTAGCGACCTTTCTTATGGAATGGTCGAAGACGTTTATGACCAAAATACGTCTACTGTGGCGTTTTGGTCACTAGCAACCTCCCCAGGCCACGTAGGCATCCAGCGTGGCAAGCTGATGTGGCACAAGATTCAGCCCGGTCCAATTCGGTTTTCTACATGGGCCTAGCCCAACAATTCGGCCTTTTTACTGTATATTTTCTCTATCAATTTTCTCTAGCTACATGGGCCTGGCCCAACAATTTGGCCTTTTTATTTCTAGATGCGGCCTTTTACATCGTATGATCTTTTACTTTTTGCTATTTTATTTTCCACTGTTTTACATTTGTCCCAAATATCATAATATCATACACTGGTCCCACACATCAGAAATTTCAAATGTGCTCAAATTATTTTGATAAGTGGGTCGCATGAGTCATGTTTTCATTGCACACATTTTCAAATCACATACATAATTACTATTTCATATGAAACAGGAATTGTAATTCTAAAACATACATGAAATTCACAGAGAGAAGATACATTAAATCACATACATAATTACTATTTCATTCACAAACAGAGAGAAGATACATTAAATTCCCAGATAACCCATCTATTATTACATAACTTGCTATATAAGAATGTCTTGGAGCTTCTTTGAACATCTTTCGTCTTGAATTTACTCAAAATATCTGCCAACAAGAAAACAGAACAGCAAGGATAGGGTGAATAACAACAACAACAGGGGGTGCTATTTAGTAGTAAGATCAAGTCTCGAATGTAAGAATGCTTTGTTGTAATTGATAACTAAAATCTACAACAGCTCAAAGTGGCAGTAGCTAAAACACAATCTTAGAAAAAGCATATAATTGATGTGACATAACAAACTAGACAACCAAGAAATTGTTGTGACATAGCTAGTTTCCAGCAATATCCAACGACAAATTGATGTCACATATATGTATCTATCATGCAAACAGCGGATGTATTGTACTGATAACATTAGACTAGAAATAAGAGCCTCAGAGATCTTGGTGGTTAAGATCATCAAGTGGGATAAACCCATTAAGAGTAGCAAATATTTTGATAACATCACAGGCTCTGTTTGGCACGCAGAAAATTAATCAGTTGAAGCAGAGGCGATGTTTGGCATCACTGCGTTTTACAGTTCCAAAACAGACAGACAGAGTCAGGAATCGGCAGCAAAGCAAGTATATGTACATAGGAATCTCTACTTGGAACCTAGAGTAAGAAGCACGGCTAGAAGAGCCCAAGAATTAATTAATCCTGTGTTATTCTTTAACTGGAATGTACGTGCATCATCAACAGAGAGGTGTGAGCTCTGGACTTAATTGGTTGTGAGAATGGACTGGACTGTTCCAAATACGTGCATCATCATCAGTTCTGTGAAGCAAATCTACATATCATATTTCTAGAATGGGCGCACCCAGTTGCTCACAAGTAGATTCAAACCCAACTTGTAATGCAATGATGTTTCTTGAACAGTATTACTATAGTTACCTAAATTGCCATGGGAATACTGACAGCAGAAACAGGGGAACGAGAAGTATGTTAAATTAGAGCTAGCAGTTCCAAACAATCACTAAAAACAGCAGCAAAAGCAGACACAGATGCCCGCCAGAGACATTCCCATAGGCAAAGCAAGCACCTTAAGCCCTCTCGCCACGGATCCTCGAAGAGACCCACCAGGTAGGCCTCTGCAGCCTCCTGAAGGGCCAGCACCGCATGGCTCTGGAAGCGGAGGTCAGTCTGCACAGACAGAATAGGATGGTGCTTTTAGTTTACTTGATTCATCATACTATAAGAGTTGACACAACAGGAGCATCACAATGTAGTGCACAAGTTTATTGATCACCTTGAAGTCCTGGGCAATCTCCCTAACAAGCCTCTGGAATGGAAGCTTCCTGATGAGCAGCTCCGTGCTCTTCTGGTACTTGCGGATCTCACTGCAAAGTCAAGCACAAAATTTACTCATTTGAGAATACTTCAAAACAAAACTATAACACATGCTAGAATAGGTTGGAAGATTTTACACACCGAAGAGCAACAGTTCCAGGGCGGTAACGGTGAGGCTTCTTCAATCCTCCAGTTGTGGGAGCAGACTTACCGGCAGCCTGTCAAAAAGCAAAGTAGAGCACATGGTCAAATTAACAATAATACCATGATAGTCCATATACATCAGTAGGATATCTGGTCATAAGCTTGCAATGAAGGTTGAGGTTCAAATTATACCCAGTTCAATTTACCTAAACCATAAATAAAGACATGGCATAACAGGTGATATGACTCAGGTCCCTCCTGGGCTCCAATCGGTTTCTCTTCCTGGACTTTTCCATTCCAATCAGGGCTTCTATTTCCTGTGGGTCGTACTCTACTTCCTCTATCGGGAATTCTACTAGATCCCCGTTCAAACAATTTTGGGAGATGTGTCCTTCTTATCCACATGAATAGCAAGACTTAGTGCAGGGTTTACTCGGGTCTTCTTTAGGTGTGTCCTCCATATCTTCCTTCATCACGGGTTCTTCTAAAATTTCCATAAGGGCTCCTTTCATTACTTCTTTCTTCTGCTGGATGGTTCGTTGTACCATGGGGTAAATGTGACACTGAGCAGGGTAGTGGGTAGTCCCTTCACACAAGAAACAAGTAATCTGCCTAGTTGGGCATTCTTCAACTGGGCGACTTCCTTCACAACTAGGGCATTCATCCTTGTGTTCTTTATGAGTGTGTCATATTCCTCCACAAATCTTGCATGCACAAGGTTTCTTCATATCCTTTCCATAAGGCTTCAACTTCTGGGACACAAGCCAAGGCTTTGGCATAGTCAACTTAAATTCTTTCCAAGTGGTTACTCCTTGCCATCCATTGATGGTTTGGTACATCCTCCACCAAGTAGCAGCACCTCTTTCAAAGCACTGAAGATCATGCTGGGTCATATCCTTTCCGACTATAAGTTTATTCTTCATGTGATCCTCCATGTTCTGAATCCATTGGTCCGTCTCCAATTGACTCATCGGTCCAGAAAATATAAGCTCATCTTCATTCATCCTCTATAGGGTCCATGGGTTTGGGGTGAGATAAGAGAGATAGAGAGGGATTCACACAATGCAAACAACAGTTTTGAAAAGACGGATTTTTTATTGTGGCTGTCAAAAAAAACATCAAACAAATGACAGCTCACAATCGTCGCATCTAACATAGGGATATAACTTGGGTTTGGTCTTCTAAAGGTCAATAAATCTTCAACGTCTCCAAACTCTTCAAGCCTTGTTCATGCCTCCAATGGCTTCTTCCGATCATGCTTGTCTTTCTCAAGTTCTTTTGCCAGATCAACTCTGTTGACGCGAAGTCTCTCATGACGTCCTTTAATATTCTGGAGTTGCGTTCCAAACCTCTGGTTTCAACATCCTTCGCATGAACCATAGTCCTACTGTCCTTCAGTTCCTGACAAATCTCCGGTATCTCGAGGTTGTAGCTCCTCCATCTTGGCTACTTTCAGCTTTTGGTTCCTGAGTTCTTCACGAAATACTTCCTTGTCTAATACGGCTTCATGGAGCTCCACCTTAAACTTCTTGATGTAGTACTCCAAATCCTGGTGATACACCGGCTAAGGTTAAAACTTCATCTTACTAATAGGTGCTCCGTCAGCCTTCTTCCATCAAATCCATTCTGAAGAAATGCATCCTGAACTCACCACGGTGACAATAGCATCAGCGGGCGATAATACCATCGATAGTCATGTTTCTGCTCTTGTCATTTCCATGAGCTATCTCTCCGTAGTTGATATCTCCTGCCTTAGGGTCCTATTGACAAAACTTCGAGTTCTCATGCTCCTTGTTTCAGTCTTTCTCCGATACACCTTGATCTCGGGTATTGACAACTTCCATAGTCTGCCAAGTTCCATAAGGGTAGCCTTCCTAGGTCATACAAATCTGGGAATTCTTCAGAGCCTTCAAATTCTACTTGTCTTCGGTCTTCAACCGTTGTAGTTTCCATTATTCAGATGCACGGAAAATACTCTTCATTCCGAAGTGGTCTTAGTTGTCTGATATCTTGTACTTCTTGGAGTGGTCTCATCAGTCGAATCTTCGTGTGGTCAAAAGGAAAAAAGGGGGTATGGTCTCACTAAAAGGGAATATTTGAATAAGCTCAGAAGAGAAGAGAGGTAAAAGGTCTTTTTGAAAGGGAAAGTTGTAGAGAAAAATCTTTTCTATGGGCTTTCCAGTTTCTAGGGTCACGTCCTACAGTCAACATGTGCTCTGATACCATCTTGTAGCGACCCGAACCGAATGGATCAAGTCTCTGTGCTTAAGTGTCATCCCTGGATCGGTATGCTGACACACAAAGTACTCGAGGATTTATAACAGAGGTAAATCACATGTATAAGTAACGTAAATACTATTACCTCAATCCAAATAGCGGAAGTAACAAGGTTGTGGATTCCCATCAACACCAATGGCAAAGTTGAGTGTAGAAATCGTAACCCTAACATATCACTTACTCGTCGTAAGAAATCCTGCAACATGAGACGTTGCAGCCACAAAGGGTCAGTACATTGAATGTACTAGCAAATTCGCACTAGAGGATAATGATGAATAAAGGCTATCACTACATGCATATTTGGCTGGTGGAAAGGCTCTAGGGTTATAAGGTTTTTGCGAAAAGCCAATTTTTCCCTACTACAAAGGAATAAATTTTATTTAACTATCATGGTGGTTGTTGAACATTGAGAATGGTTGACAACATTCTAAATCCCAATTAAGTAACATCATTAAAACCCAAAAAAATTAATTTAAAGTAACATGATGAGATTCACATGATAATCCAGGTACTAGATACTCAAGATGTCCATAACCGGGGACACGACTAATCATGATTAGTTTATACACTCTGCAGAGGTTTGCGCACTTTTCCCCACAAGACTCGATCTCCTCCGTTGGATTTCTCGCACTACATGGTGTTTGAGAAACGGATGACCGAGACATAGTCTTTCAGAAGCGCTAGCACCTTACGATGGGTAGACCGTTACACCTACTTTCCCCTACATCTGCTAGTCTACCACTGTAAGAGTTCGCACGACTTAGTCAACTATGCTAGAGCCCATAGTAGCTTGTGGCTGCACACGGAAGTTTCTAGTATGAATAATCTCATGATCCCTTTGAGCCTAGGTGGCGGTCCAAAAAAATAGGCAATCTTGGTCTACCCAGGTGCCTAGACAAGCAATCCTGAAATACCCAGGTACCTCAATCCACCCAGATGTGTGTTTAAGTTGCCACCTTAAGTAAACCATTAATTGACAATCTCACATCTGTCATGAATACTCTCAAAACCCAATCCACGTCTACGAGCATAGCATGGCACTATAAGCATAACGTAATAGTAACTCCCAAGGGTTTGATAATAAACAGGTAATAGGTACTACCTCAACTACTTCCCATCCCACAATTTAATTAGACCCTAATCATGCAATGTTGGAGGTTTGATCTAATGCAATAAAAACTGGGTATGAAAGAGGTATGATCAAAGTGTGAACTTGCCTACAATGTTGATGAAGATGATTCACACTCAAAAATCTTGATAGCTCTACTCGTCACACTCCGGTCAATCTATCATAATCAAGCAATAGTAACCACACATAAGCAATCACTCAAAAGACCAGAAAGAACGAAGAAGACGATTCGGAAAACATCAAAACCAAGCAAATAACTCTTGCAACATAAAACAATTTCTAACAGTACTAAAATTATGTGAATTTGGCCTTATCAAAATGTTTAGGTCAAGAGCTTCGATATGCAAAAAGAATCAACTGAAACGGAGTTACGGATAAAAAGATATGATCAAAAGAAGTTTGAATATGAATCTGAACAAAATTCAAAATTTCAAAATTTCAAAAAGTAGATGTGACAGGTTCACTGGATAGGTGAAAACAAGACGAAGCTATAGGCGTTGGTTTCATCTAATTTGGATAAACGAGTGAAAAGTTATGGCTATTTGAAAAATTAGGGCCAAGCTGTTTTACGAAAGAAAAAATAGCAACGGTTAAGGTCTAACATATAAATACGTAGAATAATTGATAATATAATTATTCTATCGTATTAGTCTAAAAATAACAAACTACGTGAGTATATGAAGAAAAAAAGAAAGAAAGATACCTTTATAAGGCAGAGAAAAGACGACTTTGGAGGGAGGAGACAACTTCCAGAAGTCGCGCCGGAGAGGAGAAAAATATTTTTCTTAAATGGATCTAGTGAAACCAAAATATTGATTTAACCCGAATCGGATGATTTTTGGAGGCTCTATGGGTCTATATTTATTGGTGGAAAAGAGGCTTAGGGGTCAAAGGCTAGGCAATGTGGGACTAAACGTAGACGAAAATATACGAAACAGAGAAGAAAAGAGGCGGATGGGCCCAAAGGCCTTCGGCCGGCCGCGCGCATGCTGCCGTGCAGTTTTTTTTTTACAAAATTCGGCCTAAGAAAAGAAAAAAAAGGGCTGGCTGGGCCTAGCCTATTTAAGAGAAAAAAACAATGGGGCGCCAGAAGCTACTATACTGCGCATGTAGGCGATAAATAAATATGGGCCGCATGTACAGTTTTAAAAAAAATAGAAACAGAAGGAAAACCGAATAACAAAATAAAATAAATTTTTTATATAGGCATATAATATACCAAAATTTCAGAAAAAGACTTTCTACAAGATGAACATTTTCCTAGCATTAAATAAAATTCACACAAATTTAGATAATTCAAAGAGTGCTACTGGTCTAATAAAATCCAATAAAAATCATTTTAAAAATATTAAAATGATTTCAAATTTATTTCTCTCCAATTTTTTGTTGTAGAGAATCATGTTACCCTAATTTCCATATATTTTATTTTTGGAGGAAAATAATTTGAATAAAACTCAAATAAATCCAAATTGAAAATAAATTCAAAAGAACTTTGAATTTAATTCTTTGAAACTCCCAACTCATATTTCATATAATTTGAAGAAGTCATTTTATCTTCTCTCATAAAAATCATTGAGCTGCATGAAGTTTATGAATTGAAATATTTCCAAATGAAATGAAATTTTTTTCAAATACCCTTTCATTTAATTTAAATGGAAGAAGTCATATCATCTTCGCTCAAGGGTTTTGTATTTGATAATAATTTGAATTCATGGAGATCAGAAAGCAAATATGAAAGTTTGGGAAAGTCCTTTTATTCCCTCTCATTTAACTTTCAAAAAATTTCGAATTTCACTCAATCAATCACACAACAATCGAACAAACAATCAACCTATCTATTTATTATAACATTCCAAAATTTAGAATTTTGGGATGTTACACAAGTATAGGGGATCGCAACAGTTTTCGAGGGTAGAGTATTCAACCCAAATTTATTGATTCGACACAAGGGGAGCCAAAGAATATTCTCAACTATTAGCAGCTGAGTTGTCAATTCAACCACACCTAGAAACTTAATATCTATAGCAAAATATTTAGTAGCAAAGTAATATCATAGTAGTGGTAACGGTAGCAAAAGGTAATGATAGAAAAAGCCATGTTCTTGGTATTTTGTAGTGATGATAGCAGTAGCAACGGAAAAGTAAATAGGCGAAGAACAATATATGGAAAGCTCGTAGGCAATGGATCGGTGATGGAGAATTATGTCGGACGTGTTTCATCATGTAACAGTCATAACCTAGGGTGACACAGAACTAGCTCCAATTCATCAATGTAATGTAGGCATGTATTCCGAATATAGTCATACGTGCTTATAAAAAATTACTTGCATGACATCTTTTGTCCTACCCTCCCGTGGCAGCGGGGTCCTAATGGAAACTAAGGGATATTAAGGCCTCCTTTTAATAGAGTACCGAAACAAAGCATTAACACATAGTGAATACATGAACTCCTCAAACTACGGTCATCACCAGTAAGTATCCCGATTATTGTCACTTCGGGGTTAACGGATCATAACACATAATAGGTGACTATAGACTTGCAAGATAGGATCAAGAACTCTCATATATTGATGAAAACATAATAGGTTTAGATCTGAAATCATGGCACTTGATGACCCACAAGTATAGTGGATATATCGTAGTCCTTTCGATAAGTAAGAGTGTCGAACCCAATGAGGAGCAGAAGGAAATGATAAGCGGTTTTCAGCAAGGTATTCTCTGCAAGTACTGAAATAAGTGGTAACAGATAGTTTTGTGATAAGATAATTTGTAACGAGAAACAAGTAACAAAAGTAAATAAAGTGCAGCAAGGTGGCCCAATCCTTTTTGTAGCAAAGGACAAGCCTGGACAAACTCTTATATAAGGAAAAGCGCTCCCGAGGACACATGGGAATATCGTCAAGCTAGTTTTCATCATGTTCATATGATTCGCGTTCGGTACTTTGATAATTTGACATGTGGGTGGACCAGTGCTTGGGTGTTGTTCTTACTTGAACAAGCATCCACTTATGATTAACCTCTATTGCAAGCATCCTCAACTACAACAAAAGTATTAAGGTAAACCTAACCATAGCATGAAACATATGGATCCAAATCAGCCCCTTACGAAGCAACGCATAAACTAGGGTTTAAGATTCTGTCACTCTAGCAACCCATCATCTACTTATTACTTCCCAATGCCTTCCTCTAGGCCCAAATAATGGTGAAGTGTTATGTAGTCGACGTTCACATAACACCACTAGAGGCTAGACAACATACATCTCATCAAAATATCGAACGAATACCAAATTCACATGACTACTAATAGCAAGTATTCTCCCTTGTCCTCAGGAACAAATGTAACTACTCACAAAGCATATTCATGTTCATAATCAGAGGGGTAATAATATGCATAAAGGATCTGAACATATGATCTTCCACCAATTAAACCAACTAGCATCAACTACAAGGAGTAATTAACACTACTAGCAACCTACTAGCACCAATCCTGGGCTTGGAGACATGAATTGGATACAAGAGATGAACTAGGGTTTTGAGATGAGATGGTGCTGATGAAGATGTTGATGGAGATTGCCCTCTCCCGATGAGAGGAGCCTTGGTGATGACGATGGCGATGATTTCCCCCTCAGGTAGGGAAGTTTCCCCGGTAGAATAGCTCTGCCGGAGCTCTAGATTGGATCCGCCAAGGTTCCGCCTCGTGGTGGCGGAGTTTTGTCCCGAAAGGTTGCTTCTTATTTGTTTCTCGACGAAAGACTTCATATAGGAGAAGATGGTCATCGGAGAGCCACCAGGGGGCCCACGAGGTAGGGGGCGCGCCCTAGGGGGGCGCCCCCCACCCTCGTGGAAAGGGTGTGGGCCCCCTGGTCTTCATCTTTGGCGAGGATTTTTCATTATTTATTATAAGGTATTCCGTGGAGTTTCAGGACTTTTGGAGTTGTGCAGAATAGGTCTCTAATATTTGCTCCTTTTCCAGCCCAGAATTCCAGCTGCCGGCATTCTCCCTCCTTATGTAAACCTTGTAAATAACAGAGAATAGCCATAAGTATTGTGACATAATGTGAAATAACAGCCCATAATGCAATAAATATCGATATAAAAGCATGATGCAAAATGGACATATCAACTCCCCCAAGCTTAGACCTCGCTTGTCCTCAAGCGAAAGCCGATAACAATAAATATGTCCCCATGTTTAGAGGTAGAGGCTTTGATAAAAATAAAATACGGACATTAGGGCATCATGATTATTCTCATAACAGCAACATACATAGATATTGTCATATGATTACTTATGTTCAAGTGATGATCTATTCACAATGCAAAAGTATGAATCAGAAACCTTATTGAGAACCAACAAACTATAACCTTAGTCATTGAAGCAATTGCAATTTATCATAACATCAGAAAGAGTCTATGTCAGAGCTAAAAAGCAAGTCCACATACTCAACTATGATCAATCCTTCATAATTGCTAACACTCGACGCAATACTTGTGGTTACGGAGTTTTAATCGGACACAGAGAAAGATAGGGGCTTATAGTTTCGCCCCACAACCTTTTACCTCGAGGGTAATGTCAACAATAATAACTCATGCCTCCCCTACATCCAATTAGATATATATATCAGGTTCTTTCCAACATGCTGGGCTTGCCAAAGGATAAAATGAAAAAGGGAGAGGTGAAGATCACCATGACACTTGCATAAGGTAGAAGATAATAATAAAAGATAGGCCCTTCGCAGAGGGAAGCAGAGGTTGCCATGCGCTTTTATGGTTGGATGCACAAAATCTTAATGCGAAAGAACGTCACTTTATATTGCCCCTTGTGATATGAACCTTTATTATGCAGTCCGTCGCTTTTTTACTTCCACATCACAAGATCGTATAAAGCTTATTTTCCCACATAAATCATACATATTATAGAGAGCAATTTTTATTGCTTGCACGATTGACAACTTACTTGAAGGATCTTACTCAATCCATAGGTAGATATGGTGGACTCTCATGGCAAAACTGGTTTAAGGTATTTGGAAGCACAAGTAGTATCTCTACTTGGTGCTGAGAATTTGGCTAGCATGAGGGGGAAAGGCAAGCTCAACATGTTGGATGATCCATGACAACATACTTTATCTCAGATATAAGAAACATAACCCATTACGTTGTCTTCCTTGTCCAACATCAACTCTTTAGCATGTCATATTTTGATGAGTGCTCCCAATCATAAAAGATGTCAATAATAGTATATTTATATGTGAAACCTCTCTTTCCTTATTACTTCCTATTAATTGCAACGATGACCAAAGCTATGTCTGCCAACTCCCAACAACTTTTAATCATCACACTCTTTCTATGTGAAGTCATTACTATCAATAAGATCAATATGAACTTTTGTTTCTTTTATCTTTTTCTCTTTTCTTTTATTCACCCAAGATCATAGCAAGAAAATCAAGCCCTTGACTCAACACTAATCTTTATTATATAGCTCACGGACTCGATTACATAGAGAGATCATAAGGCAAAACTCAAAACTAGATCATGCCATAAACTTTATTCTACTAGATCAAAATACTACTAATAGGATCGAACTAAGGAAAAAGTAAAGATAGGAGTTGTGATTGTGATACGATACCGGGGCACCTCCCCCAAGCTTGGCAGTTGCCAAGGGGAGTGCCCATACCCATGTGATTATATCTCCTTGGTTGGTGAAGAAGGTGGAGGTGTTGTTGATGATGCGGGCTTGTCATCCATCTTCCAAGGCATAGGTTCACCATCATAGAAGGATGATCGAGTCTCCGGAATCCTCGAATCTGCAGCCAAACTCATTCTTTTGAATCTATATTCATACTCACAGTTTTGGTTTTGCAGGTCATAGATTTGGGCTTGGAGGTGCTCGATCTTCTCATATAGCTTGAAGATGGCCTCCTCGGTGTTCTTGGCATCCGGCTTGTAGTTGTTAGTGAACTCGCGAGCATCGTGTGGCTAGCGTTGATTCCACGCTCCACCATCCCCTGGCACTTGAAAACTTGTTGCTCCATTGCTTCGAGCCTCGTCTCCACGCTTCCGGTTCCCTTTGGTCCCTCACATCGCGGATGTGCAGCAACCCATCACGCATCTCAATGGTTTGAGGGTGTCGCAGCACCTCCGCGAGGTAAGGGTTGATGACCTTCTCGAAGAACTTGTCCTTGGAAGCACTTGGGGACGTCATGATAATCTAGATCTGTCAGAAAAACAGCTCGAAACAAGAACAGAGATATATTGCGTGATACGGGAGTCAAAACCTTCGGGAGAATATATAGTGAATTTTTACCGACCAAAATCGTATCGTGCAAGAAAACGGAGTCCGGAAGGCACACGAGGTGCTCACGAGGTAGGGGGGCGCGCCTCCACCCTCGTGGTCCCCCGGACTGCTACTTAATTTTCTATTTTTCTAAATATTCCAAAACGGAGAAATATTGCCTTAAAAATTGTTTTGGAGTCGGTTTACTTAGCGTACCACATACCTATTCCTTTTCGGAGTCTGAAACGTTCTGGAAAGTGTCCCTTATGTATTCCTCCGGGGTTACGGTTTCAATAATATTGGTTTCAACATTTATGGGATTACCTGAGATATAATGTTTGATTCTTTGACCGTTTACCACCTTCGGATTTGTGCCTTCGAAGTTGTTGATTTTTATGGCACCGGAACGATAGACCTCCTCGAATAACATAGGGGCCTTCCCATTTAGAGAGAAGTTCCTGCAAAAAATCTTAAACGAGAGTTGTATAGCAATACATAATCACCTACATTAAACTCAGCTTTTGTATCTTTTGTCCATCTTTTTAACTTTTTTTTTTTTTTTTTTTTTTTTTTTTTTTTTTTTTTTTTTTTTTTTTTTTTTTTTTTTTTTTTTATTTTTTTTTTTTTTTTTTTTTTTTTTTTTTTTTTTTTTTTTTTTTTTTTTTTTTTTTTTTTTTTTTTTTTTTTTTTTTTTTTTTTTTTTTTTTTTTTTTTTTTTTCTTTAAACAACTTGGCATTTTCATAAGCTTGGGTTTCATTCATCAAGTGAGCTAATATCAAATAACCTCTTTTCACCGGCAAGTTTGAAATCATAGTTGAGCTCTTTAATAGCCCAATATGCCTTATGTTCTAGTTCGAGAGGTAAGTGACATGCTTTTCCATATACCATTTTATACGGAGACATACCCATAGGATTTTTATATGCAGTTCTATAGGCCCATAATGCATCATCAAGTTTCTTGGACCAATTCTTTCTAGACCTATTGACAGTCTTTTGCAAAATTAATTTGAGTTCTCTATTACTCAATTCTACTTGACCACTAGACTGTGGGTGATAAGAAGATGCAATTCTATGATTGACGTCATATTTAGCAAGCATTTTACGGAAAGCACCATGAATAAAATGTGAACCACCATCAGTCATTAAATATCTAGGGACTCCAAACCTCGGAAAAAATAACTTCTTTAAGCATTTTAATAGAAGTGTTATGATCAGCACTACTAGTTGGAATAGCTTCTACCCACTTAGTAACGTAATCAACAGCAACTAAAATATGTGTATATCCATTAGAGGCAGGAAAAGGTCCCATATAATCAAAGCCCCAAACATCAAACGGTTCAATAACAAGTGAATAATTCATAGGCATTTCTTGACGTCTACTAATATTACCAATTCTTTGACATTCATCACAAGATAGGACAAACTTACGGGCATCCTTGAAGAGAGTAGGCCAATAAAAACCGGATTGCAATACCTTATGTGCAGTTCTATCTCCCGCGTGGTGTCCTCCATAAGTTTCGGAGTGGCACTTGCGTAGGATCTGTTCCTGTTCATGCTCAGTACACAACGTCTAATAACACCATCTACTCCTTCTTTATAAAGATGTGGGTCATCCCAAAAGTAATGTCTCAAATCATAGAACTTTTTCTTTTGTTGGTATGTGAAGCTAGGTGGTATAAATTTAGCAACTATGTAATTAGCATAATCAGCATACCAAGAGTACTAGAGAAGTACTTATGACATTTAATTGTCTCATCAGGAAAGCTATCATCAATAGGTAGTGGGTCATCAAGAACATTTCTCTAACCTAGACAAGTTGTCTGCAACGGGGTTCTCAGCTCCTTTTCTATCAACAATATGCAAATCAAATTCTTGTAGCAAGAGAACCCATCTAATAAGTCTAGGTTTAGCATCTTTCTTTTCCATAAGATATTTAATAGCAGCATGATCAGTGTGAATAGTTACTTTAGAATCAACAATATAAGGTCTGAACTTATCACAAGCAAATACAACTGCTAAAAGTTCTTTTTCAGTAGTAGCATAATTTCTTTGAGCATTGTCTAGAGTCTTACTAGCATAATGGATAACATTTAATTTCTTATCAACTCTTTGCCCTAGAACAGCACCTACAGCATAATCACTAGCATCACACATAATTTCAAAGGGTAAATTCCAATCAGGTGGCTGAACAATAGGTGCAGAGACAATGCTTTCTTAAGTATTTCAAATACTTCTACACAATCATCATCAAAGACAAATGGTATATCTTTTTGTAATAAATTAGTCAGAGGCCGAGAAATTTTTGAGAAGTCCTTAATGAACCTCCTATAAAATCCGGCGTGACCAAGAAACTTCTTATACCTTTGATGTCCTTGGGACATGGCATCTTTTCAATAGCATCAACCTTGGCTTTATCAACTTCAATACCTCTTTCAGAAACTTTATGCCCCAAGACAATACCTTCATTAACCATAAAGTGGCACTTTTCCCAATTCAAGACAAGATTAGTTTCTTCACATCTCTGCAAAACTCGATCAAGATTGCTCAAGCAATCATCAAAAGAAGATCCATAGACGGAAAAGTCGTCCATGAAAACCTCACAAATCTTTTCACAAAAGTCAGAGAATATAGCCATCATGCATCTTTGAAAGGTAGCAGGTGCATTACATAAACCAAAAGGCATACGTCTATAAGCAAAAGTACCAAAAGGGCATGTAAAAGTAGTCTTTGATTGATCTTTAGCCGACACAGGTATTTGAGAGAAACCAGAATAACCATCTAGAAAGCAGTAATGTGTATGTTTGCATAATCTTTCTAGCATTTGATCGATAAAAGGTAAGGGGTAATGATCTTTCTTAGTAGCCTTATTTAATTTGCAGAAATCAATTACCATCCTATAACCTGTAATAATTCTTTGTGGAATCAATTCATCTTTATCATTAGGAACAACAGTAATACCTCCCTTCTTAGGGACACAATGAACAGGACTTACCCACTGACTATCAGCAACGGGATAAATTATACCTGCCTCCAGAAGCTTTAGTATTTCTTTTCTTACCACTTCTTTCATTTTAGGATTCAGACGTCGTTGAGGATCACGAACTGGTTTGGCATCTGCTTCCAAATTTATTTTATGTTGACATAGAGTGGGACTAATGCCCTTAATATCATCAAGAGTATATCCAATAGCAGCACGGTGCTTCTTCAGAGTTTTCAATAATCTTTCTTCTTCATGCTCTGAAAGGTTAGCACTAATAATAACAGGATATATCTTTTCATCAAGATAAGCATATTTAAGAGTATCAGGCAACGGTTTAAGCTCAAACACGGGATCACCCTTGGGTGGAGGAGGATCCCCTAGGATTTCAACAGGCAAATTGTGTTTCAGAATAGGTTCCTGTTTAAAGAATACTTCATCTATTTCCCTTCTTTCATTCATAAACATATCATTTTCATGGTCTAGCAAATATTGTTCTAAAGGATCACTAGGAGGTACGGCAATAGAAGCAAGACCAATAATTTCATCCTTACTAGGCAATTCTTCTTCACGGTGTTGTTTACTAAATTTAGAGAAATTAAACTCATGAGTCATATCATCCAAGCCGCATAGTAACAACATTCTTTGCAATCTATGGTAGCATTAACAGTGTTCAAGAAGGGTCTACCAAATATAATGGGACAAAAGCTATCTTGTGGGGAACTAAGAACAAGAAAATCAGCAGGATATTTAGTTTTCCCAAGACTTCAACATCTCTAACAATTCCCTGCTGAAATAGTATCTCTATTAGCAAGTTTAATTGTGACATCAATATCTTCTAACTCAGCAGGTGCAATTTCATGCTTGATTTCTTTATACAAGTCATAAGGTATAACACTAGCACTAGCACCCATATCACATAAGCCATGATAACAATGTTCTCCTATTTTAACAGAAATAACAGGCACGCCTACCACAGGTCTATGTTTATCTTTAGCACAAGGTTTAGCAATTCTAGCAGTTTCACCGCAGAACTGAATAACATGCCCATCAATATTATCAGACAAGAGATCTTTAACAATAGCAATATTAGGTTCTACTTTAACTTGCTCAGGAGGTGTATATGTTTTAATATTGCTTTTACGAACCACAGTTGAAGCTTTCGCATGATCCTTTATCCTAACAGGGAAAGGTGGTTTCTCAACATAACAAGTAGGAACAATAGGATCATTATAAGTGACAGTCTTTTCTTCAACTTTAATAGGTGCAGCTACTTTTACTTCTATGGGAGGATGATATTTAAACCACTTCTCCTTAGGGAGATCAACATAAGTAGCAAAAGATTCACAGAAAGAAGCTACTATCTCAGAATCAAGTCCATATTTAGTGCTAAACTTACGGAAAATATCGGTATCCATAAAAGATTTAACACAATCAAACTTAGGTGTCATACCTGACTCCTTACCATTGTCGAGGTCCCAATCTTCAGAGTTGCGTTTAATTCTATCCAATAAATCCCATCTAATATCCAATAGTCTTCATCATAAAAGAGCCAGCACAAGAAGTATCGAGCATGGTGCGATATTTTTCAGAAAGCCGAGCATAAATTTTGAATAATTCATTTCTCTTGAGAGCTCATGATTGGGGCATGAATATAACATTGATTTAAGCCTCCCCAAGCTTGAGCGATGCTTTCTCCTTCGCGAGGCCAAAATTATATATATAATTGCGATCACGATGAACAAGATGCATAGGGTAATACTTTTGATGAAATTCCAATTTCAATCTTCTATAGTTCCATGATCTCGTATCATCACATAGCCTATACCATATCAATGCGTCTCCCTTCAAAGATAAAGGGAAGACCTTCTTCTTAGCAACATCATCGGGTATACCTGCAAGCTTAAATAATCCACAAACTTCATCCACATATATTAGGTGTTCATCAGGATGCTTTGTTCCATCTCCTGTAAAAGGATTAGCTAGCAGTTTTTCTATCATACCCGAAGGATACTCATAAGGAATTTCATTTTCAATAGGTTCAGTAGGTTGAGGAGCAACTCTTTGCTCTACTGGTCGGGGTGAAGATACCCCGAACAAGCCCCTCAGAGGATTACTTTCCATAGTAACAAGTGACAGTAAATTTCAGCACACTATATAAATTTTTCCTTACCAAATTCCACCTACCAAAGGCGCTTCACTCCCCGGCAACGCCAGAAAAGTCTCTGATGACCCACAAGTATAGGGGATCTATCGTAGTCCTTTCGATAAGTAAGAGTGTCGAACCCAACGAGGAGCAGAAGGAAATGATAAGCGGTTTCAGCAAGGTATTCTCTACAAGTACTGAAATAAGTGGTAACAGATAGTTTTGTGATAGATAATTTGTAACGAGCAACAAAACAAAAGTAAATAAAGTGCAGCAAGGTGGCCCAATCCTTTTTGTAGCAAAGGACAAGCCTGAACAAACTTATATAAGGAAAAGCGCTCCCGAGGACACATGGGAATATCGTCAAGCTAGTTTTCATCACGTTCATATGATTCACGCGTTCGGTACTTTGATAATTTGGATATGTGGGTGGACCGGTGCTTGGGTGTTGTCTTACTTGAACAAGCATCCCACTTATGATTAACCTCTATTGCAAGCATCCACAACTACAACAAAAGTATTAAGGTAAACCTAACCATAGCATGAAACATATGGATCCAAATCAGCCCCTTACGAAGCAACGCATAAACTAGGGTTTAAGCTTCTGTCACTCTAGCAACCCATCATCTACTTATTACTTCCCAATGCCTTCCTCTAGGCCCAAATAATGGTGAAGTGTCATGTAGTCGACGTTCACATAACACCACTAGAGGAGACAACATACATCTCATCAAAATATCGAACGAATACCAAATTCACATGACTACTAATAGCAAGACTTCTCTTGTCCTCAGGAACAAACGTAACTACTCACAAAGCATATTCATGTTCATAATCAGAGGGGTATTAATATGCATATAGGATCTGAACATATGATCTTCCACAAATTAAACCAACTAGCATCAACTACAAGGAGTAATTAACACTACTAGCAACCTACTAGCACCAATCCGGACTTGGAGACAAGAATTGGATACAAGAGATGAACTAGGGTTTTGAGATGAGATGGTGCTGATGGAGATTGCCCTCTCCCGATGAGAGGAGCGTTGGTGATGACGATGGCGATGATTTCCCCCTCCGGGAGGGAAGTTTCCCCGGCAGACACTCTTCCGGAGCTCTAGATTGGATCCGCCAAGGTTCCGCCTCGTGGCGCGGAGTTCGTCCCGAAAGGTTGCTTCTTATTTTTTCTCGATGAAAGACTTCATATAGGAGAAGATGGCATCGGAGAGCCACCAGGGGGCCCACGAGGTAGGGGGCGCGCCTAGGGGGGGCCCCCACCCTCGTGAGCAGGGTGGGGCCCCCTGGTCTTCATCTTTGGCGAGGATTTTTCATTATTTATTATAAGGTATTCCATGGAGTTTCAGGACTTTTGGAGTTGTGCAGAATAGGTCTCTAATATTTGCTCCTTTTCCAGCCAGAATTCCAGCTGCCGGCATTCTCCCTCTTATGTAAACCTTGTAAAATAAGAGAGAATATGCATAAGTATTGTGACATAATGTGTAATAACACCCATAATGCAATAAATATCGATATAAAATCATGAGCAAAATGGATGTATCAGCACTCGGGCCCTAGTGAACAAGCATTAAGCATAGCAAAGTCATAGCAACATCAATCTCAGAACATAGTGGATACTAGGGATCAAACCCTAACAAAACTAACTCGATTACATGATAAATCTCATCCAACCCATCACCGTCCAGCAAGCCTACGATGGAATTACTCACGCACGGGTGAGCATCATGAAATTGGTGATGGAGGATGGTTGATGATGACGATGGTCGACGGATTCCCCTCTCCGGAGCCCCGAACGGACTCCATCAGCCCTCCCGAGAGGTTTTAGGGCTTGGCGGCGGCTCCGTATCGTAAAAGCGATGAATTTCTTCTCTCTGAATTTTTTTCTCCCCAAAACCAAATAGGAGTTGG
This sequence comes from Triticum urartu, assembly GCF_003073215.2. NCBI lineage: Eukaryota > Viridiplantae > Streptophyta > Magnoliopsida > Poales > Poaceae > Triticum > Triticum urartu. Next base: position 340,467,236 of record NC_053023.1, read on the forward strand.
AGTTGGAGTCAGAGACAGGGGGCCCACGAGGTAGGGGGCGCCCCTAGGGGGGCAGGCGCCCCCACCCTCGTGGACAGGTGGGGGCCCCCTGGCCTTCATCTTTTGCAGGTTTTTATTATTTCCGAAAGTGTTCCGTGAAGTTTCAGGTCATTCCGAGAACTTTTGTTTCTGCACATAAATAACACCATGGTAATTCTGCTGAAAACAGCGTCAGTCCGGGTTAGTTCCATTCAAATCATGCAAGTTAGAGTCCAAAACAAGGGCAAAAGTGTTTGGAAAAGTATATACGACGGAGACGTATCACCACCTATCGAACCACGCCAAAAATCTCCGTGTCTACATTGTGCTCTTCCTCCAAACTCCTCCCCTTTACCTTCATATGCAATGATTTACATTCCGCTGCTATACTCTTAGATTGCATGTGTAGGTTTGATTGCTTGACTTGTCCTACAATAGCTAATATCTGCCAAGAACTAAAATTGGGAAAAGGTTAAGTTTTTATTTGGTCAAGTAGTCTAATCACCCCCCTCTAGACATACTTTCGATCCTACAAGTGGTATCAGAGTTTGGTCTCCATTTTCCTTGATCTCCATAGCTTTTGGTGGTCATAGCCTTGGTTTCACAACCTAGGAGAGTATGGCGTCTAGCGAGGGAAATTATCACCATAGAGGTCCTTACTTTGATGGTACTGATTTTGCTAGTTGGAAGCATAAAATGAAAATGCATATTATTGGACATAACCCCGCTGTTTGGGCTATTGTGTGTGTTGGTTTGCAAGGTGACTTCTTTGATGGGAAAGAACCAAACCGTGAAGCTACCGCGGATGAGTTGAAGATGTTGCAATACAATGCTCAAGCTTGTGATATTCTCTTCAATGGATTGTGCCCCGAAGAATTCAACAAAATCAGCCGTCTTGAGAATGCAAAGGAAATTTGGGACACTTTGATTGATATGCACGAAGGTACCGACTCCGTCAAGGAATCCAAGTTGGATGTGCTTCAAAGTCAACTTGACAAGTTCAAAATGAAGGATGGTGAAGGTGTCGCTGAAATGTACTCTAGGCTTGCTCTCATCACAAATGAGATTGCTGGCTTAGGAAGTAAAGAGATGACCGATAGATTCATCATCAAGAAGATTCTAAGAACCTTGGATGGAAAATATGATACCGTGTGCACATTGATCCAAATGATGCCCAATTACAAAGATCTCAAGCCAACGGAGGTGATTGGAAGAATTGTTGCTCATGAGATGTCACTTAAGGATAAAGAGGAACTTCACAACAAATCAAGTGGTGCCTACAAAGCCTCATGTGAAGCCCCTACATCATAAAGTGAGAAACAAAACTTCAATGAAGAATTGAGCTTAATGGTGAAGAACTTCAACAAGTTCTACAAGAGTAGAAGCAAAGATAGAAGCTTCAAGTCAAGGTCCTACAATGACAAAAGATCTTCTAGTCGAGAGCGAAACTGCTACAGTTGTGGAAGACCCGGACACTATTCCAATGAGTGTACGGCTCCCTACAAGAGAAGAGAAGATTCTCCAAAAAGAAGAAGCAAAGAATTACCACCAAGAGAGAGAAGGAGTAGAGATGATCGTTATGAACGAAGATACTCATGGAGAAGCAAGGATTCGGAAAGGAAGGAAAAATCATCAAGGAGCTACACAAAACGAAGACATCAAGCTCATGTTGGTGAATGGGTATCCGGCTCCGACTCCGACAGCCACTCCGAGAGAAGTTATCACTCCGACTCCGAAGATACTCAAGATGAAGGTGTTGCCGGTCTAGCACTTGTGTCAACCAACTCCTACGACATATTTGACTCACCAAATGAAGGAATTGGAAGATGCTTCATGGCCAAAGGTCCTAAGGTAACACACCCCGAGTATGTTGATTTCAATAGTGATGAAGATGACTTGTTAGGTGATGATTTGCTTGTTGATAACTCTAGTGATGAATACTATGATGAAACGTCAATTAATCATGCTAATCAAGATAAAACGAATGACAATGATAAGGAGAAGATTGAGGCTCTAACTAAAGAACTAAACACTCTTAAGTTAGCTCATGAAACTATCTTCGAAGATCATCGAGAACTTTTAAGAGCTCATGAGAAATTACGCTTTGAAAAGCTCAATCTTGAGCAAGAGCATGAGTTCTTAAAAGCAATCAATGATGATCTCCGCAAGAAAAGTTCTTCTTACATTGCCAAGCGTTTACTCTTATCCACTTACATGCCTCAAGTCAAGTATAGTAACAAGAACAAGAAAGATTCTTCCTCTAGCAGTAACAATGATCATGCTAAATCCAATATTGTTGCTTCTAGTAGTTCTCTTGATTCCACTAATGATTCTCTTAGCCAAGTTACACTTGAGCAAGAAAATAGCTTATTGAAGGGAATTATAGAGAAAGGAGTGTACAAAAGCCTTGCCGGGAGTAAGCAATTCGAGGAAATTGTGCGCAAGCAAGGAATGCACCGGAAGAATCAAGGTGTTGGTTTTGAACGAAAGTTCAATGCCAATGGAGTTGAGTGGGAAGAAGAACAATACCCCAAGACAAAGTTTGTTCCTCAACAAGAGAAGTATGATACTTCTTTCAAGGGGACACAAGCTCAAGATGATCTTCCACCACAAGACTACAAGCAAAAAGGCAAGGACAAGCTTCAAGAGGAAATTGATGCATTTGAAGAAGCTCCTAAGACCTTAGTCAAGTGGATTCCCAAGACTACTTCAAGTTCCACTTCATCAAGTACGACTACAACTCCAAGGATTCCCATCAAGATGGTGTGGATCCAAAAGAAGAAGAACTAGAGAGTTCTTGAGGGTGACTCCGCCAACATACTTCACTCTTATCATTTTGGCAAGAACAAGTGCAATCAACTTCCACATCTTGCACTAGTTCAAGGAGTCACAAACCCTCTTGTTGGTAAGACAAGGTGTCGGTGTCAAAACTGGTGGATCTCGGGTAGGGGGTCCCGAACTATGCGTCTAAGGCGGATGGTAACAGGAGGCAGGGGACATGATGTTTTACCCAGGTTCGGGCCCTCTTGATGGAGGTAAAACCCTATGTCCTGCTTGATTATTCTTGATAATATGAGTAGTACAAGGGTTGATCTACCACGAGATCGGAGAGGCTAAAGCACAAAAGCTAGCCTATGGTATGATTGTATGTTGTCCTACGGACTAAAACCCTCCGGTTTATATAGATACCGGAGGAGGCTAGGGTTACACAAGGTCGGTTACAAAGGAGGAGATATGCATATCCGTATTGCCTAGCTTGCCTTCCAAGCCAAGTAGAGTCCCATCCAGACACGGGACTCCCTAATCCAGGACTCCCTCAGTAGCCCCTGAACCAGGCTTCAATGACGATGAGTCCGGCGCGCAGTGTTATCTTCGGCATTGCAAGGCGGGTTCCTCCTCCAAAACACCACAGAAGAGTTTGAATACAAGGATAGTGTCCGACCCTGCAAAATAAGTTCCACATACCACCGTAGAGATAGAATAATATTTCCACAAATCTAATCTGCTGACACGTTTTGGCAGCATGACATCAGGACATGGCCCGGTAATTATTTGAACCGTTTTTCTTTAACCAGCCCCGCACATAACGCGAGGCGGTTTCTTGACACGTCTTTTCAAAGCAAAGATCGTGTTCCCCTTATCACGGGATTCTCATCAATACAAACGTGGGTAATCCAACTGTGCCTGTTGTTATGACAACTAGATTTTAGGTAAGTCTAGAACGGCCATGAGGAGGACGCCTGATATTCATCCCCTTTATAAAGGGACAAGGCTTTTTCTTTTTTTCCCTCCCGCGCTCAATCGAATCCTTCCCCCGCCTCGAGGTCTAGCACCAAAGCCCAGGTCAGGTGCCTCAGACCTTCAATCATGTCCGGATCCAGCCTTCAAGGCCAATGGATGCCTTCCTCTGTCACGGAGGAGGACATCAAGAAGTTGAGGGAGGCCAGATATCTGACCGCCGAAATTTCGCATAGGCTGCCCGCCCGATGGCAGGTCGTCCCTACTCCCGAACCCAACGAGAGCGTTGTGTTCATCTCCCACTTCCTCCGAGGACTAGGCCTCGCTCTGGATCCCTTTGTTAGGGGTCTCATGTTCTATTACGGGCTGGATTTACACGATCTGGCCCCGGATTCCCTTCTTCACATCTCGTCATTTATTGTCGTTTGTGAGGCCTTCCTCCGCATTACCCCTCACTTCAGCCCGTGGCTCAAGACCTTTGATGTGAAGCCGAAGATGGTCGAGGGGCAGTACGCAGCGTGTGGAGGTGCTCTAATAAGCAAAATTGCTGATGCTCCATGGCCAAAGGGTTCCTTTCCATAGGTGTCCGGATCGTGGCAATGGGAGTGGTTTTACGTCACAGCTCCCTGAAGTGCCAAGTGGGTAGCTGCCCCCACCTTTCTCTTGGGCCCTCCACCACAACTGATGTCATGGATCAGTAGAAGGCTGAGCTGGGGTCCAGCCAAGGACGTGCCAATACTGCAGAGCCGTATCCGAGATCTCTTCAAGGGAGATTTCAGTCTGGTTATGGTAATGCAAGTTATGCTGGTTCGTCAAGTCCAGCCTTGCAAACGCCGGCCCCTCCGCATGTGGGAATTCAACCCGGAAGGACCGCGCACTATTCAGAATTTCCTCGGCATGACGCATGAGGAGATATATAAAACGTTCTTCGGACCCCAAATAGAGTGTCCGGATACTAGCGAGGACGTGGGCCTGAGCTGCAACCGCTCCACTGCCCAAGTAAGTAATCCCATGGCCGAACACACTGTCCCTTTACTTATCATGATGTCATTCTGAAGAATCGCTCTTTGACCAGGACTGGATAACAAAGACGAAGATAATCCAGTGTTCGCCCCCCCCTTCCTGAAGGCTTGGACAATCCGGTGTTGGAAAAGATGCTCGAGCCAACACCTTGTCTAGTGCCCTCAAAGGAAGATGAAGGGGGGAATAAAGAGGGCGAAGGCGGGCCTCCATCGCTACCTATCCCAATCGAGGGAATGAGCGCCTCCGCGAGGGAGGATAACCAAGGGGGAGAATCTGACATTCTCTCTCCTCGGGGAAGGAAGAGGACTACCTCTGAAGAGCCGGAAACTAAAGTTTCCAAACGGGAGAAGAAATCTCCACTAGAGGGTCCTGCCTTGGAGGGTATTCTTGCCGCACAATGTCCGCGCGGGGATCAACCCTCTACCGAGCTGTAAGTAATCAAAAAGTACTTATTAGTGAAGATATCATACCTTACTTCCGAAGACAATAACCGATGCTTGTAAATTGTAGCCCGGATCGCAACCCTTCTCGACAGAGTTCATCTTCAGGGGATCTTCTTCCGGAGATGATGGAGAGCGAAACGCCTCCCCCGGACTCCCCAGCTCAAGAAGCGGGCGACCTTGAAGTGTCGTTGCGAAGGGTATCTCCGGATCCAATATCGCCAGAGGATAACCCTTTGGCTATCCGGCATCTCCAGTATCCGGCTCCTGAGGAGAGCGACAACAAGGGTTCGTACCTTGTGCGGTCGGACGCGCTGAGGGATCTTCTGGGGAAAGATGTCATCTCGGAAGTGCATCGTACACTAATGGGTACGATAATTGAAAGGATTTCATCTGCCGAAAGCGGTTTGCACGAAGCTTTTATGAGTCTGCTGAAAGGCTTTGAGGTACGTAAAATAATGTATACCTTTAATAGTACTGCATACGTTAGGTATGCCCATGCAGATAGTAGCCCCTGAGACTCTGGTTGTCGTCGAGAACGGCGGCAAACAGAGGATCATATTCCCAGGTAATAACCAGACCACCTGTATGCACAGGTGGTTGAAGCTCCAGTGGCTAGCCGGACTGATGGGTTTGCCAAACTAAAGCGGCAACTAGATGCGGCAGATGCCGACATCGTGCTTGTCAACAAGCGGCCTGAAGGCACAGGGTGAGTGATTTTTCTGGTGATCGTCACATAATAAGAGTAGCATGATGTCAATATCTTTAATATGTTGTGACTGCAGATGGAGCTACCACCGTGGAGACCCTTCGGGCGGAGCTTGCCCGAGCCAAGGAGCAAGCAAGGAGTAGCAATGCGGCCGCTTTAAAGGCGGCCGAAGAGTTAAGGGCCGAACAGGCCGCACATTGCGGGAGCAAAGAAAAAATTGCCAAGATGGCCATGGAGTTAAAAGATGCTGCTGGCCGTTACCGGCTTCTTGAAGAAGAAAACTGGGTGAAGACGACGAACCTGGAGAAGGCCCGGGTGGCTGCCAAGGAAGCCCGCTCCAAAATTAGAGCGGCGAAGGAGGAGTTGAATCAAGCTACGGATATCATTTCTGGGAAGCCCTTCTTGTTGCGGACGAAGTTCGGAGATCCGAAATATGCTCCTCTCGACCGGCTATGGAGTTCTGCGGATGAGTACATGGATTTGGCTGCAAGTGTTGCGGATGCTACGGAGTACTTCAAGGATCAGAAAGGTCCTAAAGTGGAGAAGCTATTCTGGTCGCAGTTTCACGCTCCAGTCCGTCCGTTGTTGCTGAATGAGCGATTGACCGGTTGGGCCAAGCTCCATAGATTATCCGGACTAGCCATGAGGTCCGTTGTGGATCATTTGTGGCCAGGAGGGCCAAGGCCGAATAACTACTTTAGCTTAGTGCAACAATTCCTTGGCGCTGTGCCATGCATCGATGATGTAAAGAGGTCGGCGTGCATAGAAGGCTCGCGGATGGCCCTTTCCCGCGTCAAAACATACTGGGTGGAGATGTATGCCACCACTGTTGTAGCACAGAGTTCGGCCATAGGCCGAGTGGCTGTCGAGCACTACTTTGAAGAAGTTCTTGAAGGCGCTCGTTTGATAGAGGCTTAGTGCTCGAAGAATATTATGTTTGAGTGACATGTATTCCCATTGTAAAAACAATGTTTTGTTGAGTTTATCAAGGCTGTATTTATACTTTTGCCCAAAAGTACTATGATGCCTCCTGTGCGGTCGTTTATGTATATATGTATATAACCTGAAAGATGGCAGTCGTCGGCTTCAGCCCCCACGCATATAATGCGAGGGTGTTCGCAGAAGACGCATGTTCACACTTGATCCAACGTCTTAGTCCATTAAGGAGGTGATAGCGCAGCGAACTAGGCAATCAGACTATAATGCTTTAACACTTCCACTTAGCCAGAGGAGTTTGACAGTGGGGCTACTATATAGCCCCTAGTGGCTCTGCACTCATCCGAATTTGGGGTGCGTACATGCCTGGCCGAGAAACGGCCCTTCGTTAAGGTGGAGGAATCCCGAAGATTCCGCTAGGTCATCGAGTGGTTGACCAGTCTCACGCTATATCATGACAGCCAGTTTTCGGCTTTCTCTACTGAGGTGCTCGTCCGGATGAACCAGGGCGCAATCGCAGTAGTTCTCCTGGTGCCGCCTTAGCTGATAGAGCGGAACGTAAGGCAGCAAAACACAAGAGCCGGGCAAACCCAACATTTGACAAAAGACATGATTCGGAGCTGATGCATATAAGGCCAAACTCGCGACGCCGAACACTCCCTAAGGTATTCGGTCTTTATGATGTAAACCGGGCCTAAACAGTACCCTTGGTAATAAGCCCCTGGTGTCCAGGTACGTGCAATATTCTGACGTGGCCACATTCCAATACGTCAGCATCCTTCTCAATTGTACTGAGAATCCGAGGGATGTGTATCAACAAGAGACAGTAAAAAAGGTTTACGCAGGGTCTTAATCTAAAAAGAATCCTTGGAACGGGTCCCTGCTGCACGTCTGCGCATGTGTCTCCGTTGTGCCGTGTCCTAGACGGGTGTAGCACGATGGTCATCTATAAAAGAGAGGAACTTAGTTGAAAAGTTGTCATGCAAAAAGGTAGGTTATACTAAATAAACCATATACAGTTCAAGATGAGTAAAGTTGAGCCTAATTGCCCCTTGTTTGCGCGCGTTGAGCCCTTTGTATTGTAATAGGGGTATAGCCGTCAAACCTGTATCAAGTACATATAGCTACGCCGGACTCGTCTAACCGCGTCCGTGGTCTTAACGACCTAGCAGATGCATTAGTTGGTGAGGCCATTTAGTGTGCGGCTGCCAAGGCAGCCGCACGGTCTTCCACGCGCAAGGAGCACTCAATATTTCCTTTTACTGTAATGATGCCACGTGGACTGGGCATCTTAAGCATGAGAGAAGCGTAATGCGGTATTGCGTTAAAGCGAGTGAAAGCTTCGCGTCCGAGTAGTGCTTGATAGCCACTTTGGAACGGAGCGATGTGGAATGTTAAATTTTCGCTACGGAAGTTATCGGGAAAGCCGAATATAACATCTAGTAGCAGGGAGCCCGTGCAATGGGCCTTTGGGCCTGGCGTTACTCCTTTAAAGGTAGTATTGTTGCGGCTAATTTTTGTTGGGTCTATCCCCATTTTGCGGACTGTGTCCTGAGATATCAGGTTTAAACTGTTGCCGCCATCCATCGGGACTCGTGTGAAGTGGTATCCGTCAATTATTAGGTCTAATACCAAGGCAGCCATCCTGCACATCGGATACTTGCCGAGTAATCCCGATGGTCAAAGGTGATCGGTTGGGACGGCCAGTGGTAGAACTCCACGGTGATAGGCCCTGGGGCATGTGTCTCTAGGAGTGCCGCTTTATTTCTCCCCTTTGTCATGTGTAATATGTTTACTGTTTTGACTTCTGGTGGGAACTTCTTCTGTTCCCCAGTGCTTTGCTTGCGAGGCTCGTTCTCGTCTTCGCTTGGTGTATCCTGCCTCTTATGTTCGGCGTTGATTTTGCCGGACTGCTTGAAAACCCAACATTCTCTATGGGTATGATTTGCAGGTTTATCGGGGGTGCTATTGATCTGACATATTTGGTCCAGAATCCTGTTTAGGCTGGACAGTTCGTCTCGGTTTCCTTTGGAGGGCAGCTTTTGCGGACCTGGCCGAGAGCTTCTGAATCCGGCGTTTACCGCCGTGCTCTTCGGGTTGTCTTCATTATTTCGGCGCTTGTTTTTGCTGCGTCATAATTTCCCGTTTCCGTCCCTGACTTCGGATGTACTTGGGTCGCCGGTGCTGCATCGGGCTAACCAGTTGTCCTCGCCCGCGTAAAAGCGGGTCATGAGGCTTGTTAATGCTGCCATTGTTCTCGGCTTTTCTTGGCCGAGGTGTCTGGCAAGCCATTCGTCTCGAACGCTGTGCTTGAAAGCTGCTAAGGCTTCAGCGTCCGGACAGTTGACTATTTGGTTGTTTTTAGTGAGGAACCTGTTCCAAAGCTTTCGGGCTGACTCTCTGGGCTGTTGAGTTATATGACTTAAATCGTCTGCATCCGGTGGTCGGACATAGGTCCCTTGAAAATTTGCCCGAAAAGCATCTTCGAGCTCTTCCCAGCTTCCAATGGAGTTTTCGGGGAGGCTTTTAAGCCAGTGCCGAGCTGGCCCTTTGAGCTTGAGGGGTAAGTACTTGATGGCGTGGAGATCGTCTCCTCAAGCCATATGGATATGGAGGATGTAGTCCTCAATCCAGACCCCAGGGTCTGTTGTTCCGTCGTACGCCTCTATGTTTACGGGTTTGAATCCCTCCGGAAATTCATGGTCCAGCACCTCATCGGTGAAACATAGGGGGTGTGCGGCACCCCTGTATTTGGGTGTACCATGGTGTTCGGATGTTTGTTGTGTTGCATTGCATGCTGGAGCGCGCTTGCGTGGCCCGTAGATGGATCTGGTTGCGTCGTCCTTTTGATGCGAGCCCTCACGTGGATCACATACTGGCTTATGTGCGGCATCGTTTGCCGCTGCATGTTGGCCACGAGGTCCTCTATCCGACCGGATGGCCGTTTTGTTTTTTGGTTGCGGGGGATCTAAGGCCTCCTCATCGAATTCAGGTAGCAACTTTCGCTTCGGGTAGCTCTTGGTGTGGCGATTACCGCCGTACTTCGCTGCAGTGTTGAGTACTTCACTCCATCTGATTCTGAGTGTGTCTTGTGCAGCCCTGAGCCTTTGCTTCTGCTTTTTCAGACTCCTCGCAGTGGCAACAAGCCTTTTATGGGCATTTTGTTGCTCCTGGTGCCTGTCCGGTGTGATGTCATCCGGACTGTTGTCTTCGACGGAGTCGGGTTGTTCGGTTTGATTCTCCGTGTTGCCGTGGTCGGGCGATGGTTCACCCTGCTCTATCGCTGGGTCTATGATCGCTGTTTCTGCCGAGGCGGGATTTGGAGCGGCGCTTACGCCGCCGCTTTGACTGCTTTTCGAGGGAACAACCCTTCGCTGCTTCCTTCCGTTCCTCGTCGTCGTTTTCTTTGGGTGTGTCCACCATGTATACATCATATGATGAAGTGGGCGTCCAGTGCCCTGTGGGCAGTGGTTCCTGTTTGTCTCCTGCATAGTCGTCCATACCGTCGATGTCTTCGGAGTCAAAGTCGAGCATGTCAGTCAAATCGTTGACAGTGGCTACTAAGTGGGTGGTGGGTGGGCAGCGAATTTCTTCGTCATCCGCATCCCAATCCTGCCGATCATAGTTCGGCCCGGACTCTCCTGACGGGGAGAGAGACTTTAATGAGTTCAGTATGTCGCCGAGGGGCAAGTGCTGAAAGATATCCGCGGAGGTGAAATCCATGATCGGCGCCCAGTCGGATTTGATAGGCACGGGCGCAGGCGGTTCGGAGTCCGTGGCCGGGGAAGAATCCAGTAGTTTGGCGTCACGGCTCCCGTGAAGGGTAAGGTCGATACTCGGCTCGATCGCCGATGAGAGTGCGGCCTCCGTGGCGGGGTCTATCCACCCATCACTGGATGGCGCAATTGGCTCTGGATTGAGGGTTGGAGCGGTTGCCGGTGCGGTCTCCTGAACACTATCTGATGGTAGAGCTAAATCATGCTCATCGTTACCGTGTGGCGCACTCGGCAGGGGCTCGAATCCGTCGAAGATCAGGTCTCCGCGGATGTCGGCCGTGTAGTTTAAGCTTCCAAACCTGACCTGGTGGCCAGGGGCATAACTCTCGATCTGCTGCAGATGGCCAAGCGAGTTGGCCCGCAGTGCGAAGCCGCCGAATACAAAGATCTGTCCGGGAAGAAAAGTCTCACCCTGGACTGCATCGCTATCGATGATCGAAGGAGCCATCAAGCCTAACGGTGACGACACAGAGGAACTCTCAATGAAAGCACCAATGTCGGTGTAAAAACCGGCGGATCTCGGGTAGGGGGTCCCGAACTATGCGTCTAAGGCGGATGGTAACAAGAGGCAGGGGACACGATGTTTTACCCAGGTTCAGGCCCTCTTGATGGAGGTAAAACCCTACGTCCTGCTTGATTATTCTTGATAATATGAGTAGTACAAGAGTTGATCTACCACGAGATCAAAGAGACTAAACCCTAAAAGCTAGCCTATGGTATGATTGTATGTTGTCCTATGGACTAAAACCCTCCGGTTTATATAGACACCGGATGAGGCTAGGGTTACACAAGGTCGGTTACAAAGGAGGAGATATGCATATCCGTATTGCCTAGCTTGCCTTCCACTCCAAGTAGAGTCCCATCTGGACACGGGACGAAGTCTTCAATCTCGTATCTTCATAGTCCAGCAGTGCGGCCAAAGGATATAGTCCGGCTGTCCAGAGACCCCCTAATCCAGGACTCCCTCACAAGGGACAAGGTAACCTAATGCTTTCATGGACATCATGTTGTGTGTACTTCACTCTATGTCTATGGACATACTTGCTTGTGCCTTGTGGGACTAACCCATGTAGGTATTGAAAGTGCAACTGACCCCAATGGATTGCTGCAAATGATCTACATCAACTTTGAGCATCCACATCTTCAACATCTACATGAAGTCATCATTGACAAAACCCAAGGTTAGTTCATCCCTCTTAGGGGGGATATCACATCTAGGGGAGCTTTACTCTAAGAATTGAGCTAAAGCAACTCTAATGGTGTGAGCACAACAATGCTTTATGTAAAAGTGGTAACCCCACTTGCGCTTAAACAATGGGTATGACATACGATCAAATGTTCTCATTTGACTCCTAAGTCAATATACTCATATATAGATGACCTAGTCATTGCCAAATTGCTTGATTGATGTTAGAGTGTGTGTGTGCATGCTTTGCCACATATTTGATTTGCCATTTTATTGTGTGAGCATGTTGATTGCATATTTTTCACATTCGAGGACATCCATTTGTTGCTTTATTGTTTGGCTCTTCTTCTTTTGCCAAATGGATGGACAAGAATGCCTAAGAACCTCCTCTAGCTATCTATGATTTTCTCATCTCCAACTCTATTCATGCTACATCACAAAGTTTGATCAAGTCAGATTTGAACCCTCTGGGTGAGGAGCACTCGGAGTCACCGATTTGTCATAGACTTAAACTTCGAAAACCTCTCTGTGCACTTCGGTCTAACCGATTCATCCTTTTTGGTCATATTGAGTTCACTGAGTTGATCTAGGTTTTCAATCTTGGTGCAACCGATTAGAACCATTCGATCATACCCAGTTGCAGTAACCGCTTGTGATTCTGCATCTCTGTGCCACCGAGTTGTTCCACTCGGTCACACCGACAGGGTCAGGATATATATACTGATGGGTCAAATTTTGGAAATTTCTCCAAAACCATTTCGCCCGTGCGTGCCCTGCTCTGCCGACTCGGGTTTCCGGATCATCCTCTCATCGCCAGCAACCTCCCGCCGATGGTCTCCGTCGCCGTCAACGGAAATCTTCACCGTCATTGCCATCGTAGCAAGCTCATTGCCGAGTTAGGGTATGAGTTCGAATCTTTGTGCAATCCTTACCTCTGATTCTTAGCACAAAGTCAATGCCATGTTTCTTACCACGTATGAGATCATCCTATGCAGCAAAAACTTCCTTTAGATTAGTTTTGATTCGAAAATTTAGGTTTAGGTTTCTGCCAAACTCATCTCAGACCGACCGAGTTGTGGAAATCGGTCTCACCGATTTGGCTTAGGCCATTGCACTTGTAACTTTTGGTCTGACCAAAACTTGCAAATCGGTGTGACCGAGTTCAACTCTCATTGAAACCCTAGCAATCTCGGAGTCACCGGACTATCTCTCAGTCTGACCGATTCCACTAGTTTAGACTCCAAAGTTGCTTCGGTGTCATCGAGTTTAACAAATTGGTAGCTCCGAAATGCTTTCTGTGGAAAAATAAAACTAAGTTTTTGACTCATTTGTTTTGCAAAATCTCTGCACTTTGTGATGCTCATCCAATCTATCTCATCTATAACTATTCACAAGGTCAGCTTTCAGTTTGCTGTGTCAACCATGTCTGATCAAAGTGATAGCCAAAACAAGTTTGAGGAGCAGGTGAATCTGAGTGAGGGCACTAGTCCCTCTAGCAACTACGATGAAGGCAGCAGAAGTACTCCTAGCAACCTGCCTAAGGCTGCTACTAGGCATAGGAGAAAGAGAAATTCGGATTCTGAGGATGAAGACAACATTGCTGCCGAGGAGGAGGTCAGCTCCAAAAAGAAGGTTGTCAAGAAGGAATTTGGCACAGTTGCATCAACAAAGCCTGGTATGCACAAGAAGGCTCCTGCCATGAGAGTGCCCACTTTGAAGGCCAGAGCCTCAACTCTTGAAACCTCCAAATCAACTGTTGGAAAGGCTACTGATGAGGGCAAGAAGAGGAAGGATAGGGCCAAGAAAACTATGGCCAGAGTCATAAGCAAGCCCTCTATGATGATTCAGCCTGATGAGGAGGAAGAGGAGGAAGAGGATGTTGCACTAGCACCTAAAGCTCAAAAGCTGATGGGGGATGCCATCAAGTCAGGGGATGATCCTTCAAAGCCAAAGACTGCCCCAAAGCTTCTGCTCCAGCCCCCAAGATTGCACCAAAGAGGAGCACAGGAAACATACCAGCTGCTGAGAAGAACAAGGCCCCAATGCCTGAAGTTGAAGAAGAATATGATGAAGCCCAAGTGCTCGGGAAGCTCAAGCCAAAGATCCCTGATCATGATGACAATCATCTAGAAAATATGAAAATCAAAAAAGATGCAGGACTCGGATTGTGGAGAGAATCAAATCCATATGTTGTGAGGAGAAGGATTGATGTGCACTATAGGTTTCACACCAAGGAGCAACAGCGCTTCTATGAGACAATTTTGTTGGATAAGAAGCCCATTGTCTGTGACATGAAGTGGGTAGACTGGAAGTACATCGACAACAATGAAGACCACTTCCCAGGAGTGCATGAGAGCTTCGGATTCAATGGAGTAGACGCTTTGTGGGTTAGAAGCTAACCAGGTGGAATGATGAGCTCATCATGCAATTCTACTCTACAGCTCATTTCTATCCTGATGGAAGGATTGTCTGGATGTCTGAAGGTACAAGGTACCAATCAACAGTTAATGAATGGGCCAAGCTGATTAATGCCCCTGTAGAGCTTGAGGATGACATAGATGTCTATGACAAGAGGAAGAAAGATCCCAACTCAATGGCCAACATGTACAAGGAGATTCTTGACAAAGCCTTGGAGAATCACAAGCTAGGCTCTGTATATTATCTCTTGTTTGGACTGGCCACTATCAACACCATCTTGAGGCACACCTTGTTTCCCAAGTCAGGAGATCACAACATGATCAGAGGCCACTCCATAAATCTGCTTCAGTTGTTTGGTGTGCCCTAGAAGTTCAAAGTGATGAGTTTGATTGTTGAGACAATCAAGAGGACAACTACAGACCAGGAGAGATCATGTGGGTATGCTCCACACATCCAGATGCTCATCAACTCCAAGATGGGCATAGGCACCTACAAGTTGGATAAAGAACATCTTCCCTTGAGGCCTGACTTTGAGTACAACATAGTTGTCATGAATGCTAATGATCCCACATCTGTGGAGGCCCAAGAGAAGAGGGAGAAAGCAAAAGCAGAGAAGGCATCAAAGATGCCAAGTGCTGAAGAGGCTTCACAAGTCTTCCTCAAGTCAAAGCAAGATCAACTTGTATATCTTATTCAAGCCACTCTGAGTATTGAGAAAGGATTGGCCACCCTGACTCAGAATCAAAAGAGCCTGGGGAGGATCATTGAGACAAAGTTCTATGATCTTTACTTGAAGGCGACAGAGATGTAGACAGCTATTGAGCAGCTCTAGGAAGAAGCTGAAGAGAGGAAAGGGAAAGCTACCACATATGCCTTTCAGAGAGTTCCTAGGGCACAGAGATCTGCAACAATGCATGTGACAGATACAAGAGCTACTACGTCAGCACCTGCAGCCACAGCTTCGGTAGCCCCTCCAGTTGCAACTCCACCAGCTCCAACAACCTCAACAGATGCTTTCATCCTTGGAGTCCTCTCAACGCCACCTCCTGAAGATCAAGCCTAGAGAGACGCATAGCACGATGCATTTTCGAGCTTTTTGGTAACTTGTTGCCAAAGGGGGAGAAAGTGTATAGATCATAGGCTTCGAGAGAAAGAGAGTTTTTCATCTTTTTGCCTTATTTGCTACTTGTTTAATACTTATTTGTGTGCTTGCTTGGATGATACTCTATGTTTATGTGTGTGAGATACTTGTATGGTCATGTGTTTGATCATATGACTTTAATGCTTGTGCTTGAATGATGACATTATTTATCTCTCGTGTATGATCATTCACTTTGCCTTGGTGATGAGTGCTTGTTTCATTTACTATCATTTTGAGCGCTCCACCAAGATGTATGTGACATGGAAGAGTAACCCATGATCCTAATCGATTGTGCATTTGCATTCAAAAGCAAATTTTAAATAATGCACAAATTTAGGGGGAGCTCTTGCTTATAACATACTTCTCAAAGCGACAACATATTTCACTCTTATTATCTTTTGTTGAAGCATTGATCTATATGTTGTCATCAATTACCAAAAAAGGGGGTGATTGAAAGTGCAACTAATCCCTGGGTGGTTTTGGTAGTTCTTAACAACATATAGCTCATTGAACTAATACTATTTCAAGATGATCATTTCAGAAAGTTCAATGATTGGCATGGCATGGAATAGAGATGTGGACCTCTCAAAATGCTAAGGACACATATTGGCTCATGCTCAAGACTCTACATTTTCATTTTAGTGATCCAAGATCACATTGAGTCCATAGGAAAAGCCAATACTATTAAAAGAGGATGAGGTGTTGCTTAATGGCTTGATTTCTCAAAATGCCTAGTTATATTGTCGGATGTGGGGTTCCGACAAACCCTTAAGGTTCGAACACTGGGTGCGCGCGAAGTCTTTTCCTCCCACCAATCTACGCCCTAGCTCGCTAAGATCTCACGGACGAACTCGACGAACTCGCAAGACAGAAAGACACAAGATTTATACTAGTTCGGGCCACCGTTGTGGTATAATACCCTACTCCAGTGTGGTGGTGGTGGATTGCCTCCTGGGCTGATGACGAACAATACAAGGGGAAGAACAGCCTCCTCAGGTTGAGGTGTTCTTGTGCTTGGCTAACTTGTGTGGGCGAGTGTTGGATGAACTGCTCGATGCCCCTACTACGGTGGCTAGCTCTACTTATATAGGCCCTGGTCCTCTCCCCAAATATTGAGCGAGAAGGGAGCCAACAACGGCGGGCAAATTAGAAGGGGGACAGCTAGTACAAGCCATCCTGACAAAGGTGGTCTCCGCCTGCGAAAGGCTCTGGCGGTGACGCTATTTTGGGCTCCATGATGACCTTCATCTTGCCGTCCTTCTGATCTTGGTCTTGTTGCACCGATATGGCAACCTTTGCCTGATGCCTCGGTACTCCTCGCCTACGCTGGCCTCGTTAGCACCAAAGAGGAAACAAGGACGCTGCGCGCGCTGGCGCTCGCCTGGTGTAGATCGTCATGGCTCACGTCACGAGAGCCTCGTGAGGTTCGCCTCGCCTTGATATCTCCACTAATCTTGAGCCTGCCCGACTAGTTCACTCTAGAGGAGGTCTTGTGTCGTCCGCCTCGCGAGGGTCTTGGATGCCTTGTTGATGAAGATGGGTCGTACGGCCTGCTAGCTTAGCCACGCCGCGGGCCGCAGTCAGGCAAGTCTGGGGACCCCCGTTCCTAAAACGCCGACAATAGCCCCCGGGCCCAAGGTGCGCTCGGGCTTGGCTTCGCGGCGAAGCCAAGGGTCAAGTACGGAGCTCCACGGGCCACCAAAAGCCCGCGACCTCGGTTGACGCGTGGTGGTTAATTGGACATGGGCGTCTCCGCTTCCCCACGCTGCCTCGGCAACTGCACGACTTGACAAGTCCCAGCGACACGCAAGGAAAACCATACTTACCTGCGATCGTGGGAGGTGCAGGTTGGCCTTCTCTTGCTATAAATTGGGAGGGGGGCTGAGCCCCTGTCGCCCATCTCTTCCTCGCTTGCTTGATTCTTGCTCCTTGCTCCACTGCTAACATCAATGGTGCCTATCAGAAGGTTCTCCGCCGAAGAAAAGGGGAAGGCCCCCCGAGATGACCCGGAGCCACTTCCGCCGAAGAAAAGGTCGATTCACCGCCGTGACGCAGTGGCGATGCAGGTGGTGACGAGGCCTTGGTGCAAGCGGCCTCCCCCAGGGTATCTGCTACCCCTTTATGTCCAAGCCGAGGGCTCAGGAGGGCGGAGCGACGAGCAGTGTCGCCCGTGCCGTGCCAGGGGTCGCCGTGCCGCGGCGACACGCGGCGTCGCCCCCGGAATCCACGCCGCGGACTCTCGCGTGAGCTGGTGCTGTGGGCACCGATGCCCCCAAGCTCTTGGATCCACTTCTCGTGGTTCTTCTCCGACGTGATGCCCCCGAGGGGGCCTCTCGAGCTCTGGTTGCAGCATGCCGACTGCGGCGCTTCGACGACTGGAGCAGACTTCGAAGCAGTCCCCAACGGCAAGATCTTCATGACTCATGGCTGGGGCGAGATTGCACGGGTCTGCCACGCGAGGGGCGCCCTCGCAATCCACCTTGAGTACGACGGCGTCTCCACGCTCTTCTTCAAGGTCTTCAATGCCGAGGGCCGCCGCTTGGAGTGCTGCTCCGGAGAGGAGCGCGAGGCTGACGCGCGTTACGCTCGCGGCCACTCCAGCAGCAGCAGCCCTTGGGAGTCCAGCAGCTCTCCTGAGCTCTATGAGACTCCGGAGATGAGCGACGACAGCTACGTGCCCCCGAGCTCTCGCCGCGCTCGGAGCAGTGTCGCCGCGTCTGGCCGTCGCTGCTGCTGATCTAGATGGGGTTGGCACCGGCCTCCTGTGGCCCGCTGTTGATGATGGCGTCTGCCACAGGAGGGTGTAGATAGGGTCCTTCTTAGTTTTAGCTTTCATTCCCTGCGAAGAATCATGAGGCGCCCCGTGGGGGCATATAAGGTTCCGTAATGTCTTTTGTGCTTATCTTCCCTGTTATGAAGATTTAGTGAACGCGCGTCCCGTTAAGGCTCGGCCCCCCTTTCTTTTCCCGCGATAGCTTGTTGCTCTACGCCGACAGGTCCCGGTCCCCAGACAAGCTACAGCCGTCGCTAGTATGCCAGGTCTCGTGTCGTGGTCAAGGCCAAGAGGTGTCCGGCCCGAGGTCCAGTAAGAGCCCCAGAGACGCGATGCTCACACTACTAGAAAAAACCTTACCAATAGCGTGGGTTTTTGGACTACTAGTAGCATAGGTTCCCATGCTGCTGCTATGACGCTACAACTATTTTTAGCAATAGCGTGTATTTTACCCCATGCTACTAATAAACAAACATATCAGTAGCGCTGGTGCCCCACGCTACTACTATTTCAAACTGCGCTACTACTAACAGCATAGTAGTAGCCCGTCTATGATACACCCACGCTACCAGTAACAAATTAGGATTTAAAAAAATCTACCTATTTCATTATAGTACTCACATACATGCATTTCATGATACACACATGTTATGCATACAGTCAAACATACATATCTGATATAGATAATTAATACACACACACACACACACATATATATCCATTATACACCACACGTATAGGTCGCCGGCGCCTCCACAAGCCCGTTGAAGGTGTTGATGTCATCGTCGTTGCCTCCGCAGCAGCACCGTGACGACACCGTCGTCGTCCCCGCATCACCGTGATGATGTCGTCGTCGTCGTCGTCGCCGCAGCCCCGTGACAATGTCGATGTCGTCGTCATCGTTGCCGCCGCAACTTCATGTCCACGTGTTCCCTACTAAGAACTCACAAATCCTGGAATTAAACAATGAACCAAGACCACTACTAGGAACTCACAAAGATCCTGTAGCATTAGTACAGTATAACAATAACCTATAGATCAGTAAGTAATAATAGCAGAAACAAAAGCATATAGCAGCAGCATAGTATATATATATGAATTATAAGTAGTACCAAACAGATCAATCCTAGAAATTGGGGAAAACCCAACTTAAGAAGGATACAATGCTAGGCATGACCACGAGTGAAATGAGATTTAGACAACTTTGCTTTCCACCGGCTAGAAGCTAGATCCACATCAACCATTCTCAGCTTCACTGTCAGCGTTTCAATCCACTAGATGACCCGTTGCCGATGGCGCAAAGGGCGAGAATGAACCAAGGACTGACAACTTGATCGAGGAAGAAACTTCATTTCATTTATAGCATTTGGCAGATTAGAATAAAAATGAAGTACCATCAGGTTGATCTCTAATTTTCACTGAACTAACAAAAACACATTTTACACTGCCCGCGTACTACTATGACTGTCCATTTGGAGTAGAATTTGTAAGTGAATGTTTATCTACTGCTGCACTCAAGTTAACTTGAATTGGGTCGGATGAATCAGATACTTCTGCCATTGGCATGAACAGGCCAATAGGGCATGCACACTGTACTGCCACTTCTGCTTCAGAAGTAAAACTTTTTGTATCTTTGATCATGTTTCTAAGAAAAAGTATCAAGGGAACCAGCTCTGAGGATAAATAAACAACCAAATTTACAAGTGTGTACTTTAGGTACCTGTTGGCAACGACATTGATCACCTGGTCTCTGCAGAACACATCCAACTCTTCCGGCGATCCTGCAACACGTGGCCACCCCACCCCATGCCTGAAATCCTCAATGCTCCATCCAACCTCTGAGTGGCAATAAGGCGAAACCAAGATCGATGTCATGATGAAGCTTTCCAAAAAAATCTGTTTCTATGCACTAATTGTGCCGAACCGCTAAGGAAAAAAACAGATGCCTCATAAAGTTCCCCTCTAATTGTGAGATTGTCAGATTCACACAGGAAAGTTGCTTCGAACATTAACTGCAATAGAATGTGTGAGTTCCAAAAGTTCCCCTCTAATTGTTACACATATAATTGGTGCAAGCAAACTTGGCACTAAAAGCAAGATATTTTATCGCTACCAAATGCCTCATAAAGTAGCACCAAGCTACAGAATCAGTTTGTACCAAGCTAGATTGTGTTCGAATTTTATAGGAAGGATAGTTCGCTAGGCAGTAGGACACAACATGCAAAGTAAACTAAAGTGATCAAGTAGGTAAATATAAAAAATTGAGCAGATTGACCACTATTATGCTCAAAGTAAGATTACTAATTACTAAACAAGCACTACTACAGTACCATGCTGAATCTAAAGTGAATATGGATTCAACCTTAGGCAGTGCAACTCTTGGTTGTTGTTATAATGAACACTCTGCTACCCAGTCACCCCCATTTTTACTGTTATTAGTTATCTCATCATTTATATGCCTATGCATGAACAATAGTAGAAAGTATTACTGAAATTGAGCCAATCTTTGAGAGGGTTGTTACCTTCACATTGATACCAAGGCTATCCACAACCAGAATAGAAGCAAAATTCACCTGAAATAACTTACATATGTCATCCCTCAATATATTTAAATGGAAACATTAACATTTCTCTTTTTCTGCAGTTAACAAATATCCTGATACAACTCAAGATGGTGTGAAGCAGCCATATAATGGTTTTTCATTGGAAAAATACTAAGCTTCAATGCTACTGCATCCTTCTCTCCCATATACTTGCTCGAGGATTTGGTGAATTTAGCATCTCACGAGATTCAGCAAACTGCAGTTATTACAGAATACCATTACGATGCAACTAAAAGAACAATGATAGGCTGATTGAAGAATGAATTGACTCAGGCCCATGATGCATATTTATTGACATTTGGCCTCAACTTAGCAGCAGTAGTGAGTAGTGGAAGAAGGGGAGGGAGATGGAGATATACCTGCCGTGGTGGGTCATCATGGCCATGCTTGAGCTCGTGCCCGACCTCTTGGTCGCCCTAGGAGCAGGCCCCTCCTCCTCGAGCAGAGCAGGGCTGGCGGCTAGGTGTGCCCCCTCCTCCTCCGCGCCATGGTGACCTGTAGCAAAGGCACAGATAGGAGGAGAAGGTGAGGAGGAGAGGGCGGATCCAAGCAAGGAAGGAGGGGAATGGCCTAACTGGGCAACGTCGGTGACGGATCCCGCAAGCGCCGGCCTCGCCATCGCTGATTGTGGTGGATTCCGGCAAGAACACGGGAGGCGCCCGAAACCCTAGCCGCGGGCAATGATGTACGCCTTGAGGCACGGATCTGGACGAGGGGGGGGGGGGGGGGGGGGATTGGAGCTTGGGGGCGTGTAGCGCGCGGCCGGAGCTCGCCGGAACCGGCCGGCGTTGGTGGCGGCGGCGGGGAAGAGATCATGGGGGTGAGGTTAGAGAGTTTTTTTTGAAGGATTCACGAGAGAGTTCGGTGGGGTGGGAGTGGATCGGGGTAGCAGTAGCGTGGGATGTATCACCTGCGTTATTGCTTTTCATCTAGTAAGGGCATCTCCAGCCGCGCCCCCAAGAAGGTCCCTCAGGCGTCTTTTCATCAGTCGGTGTCAAAAAATCGGCTCAGTTGCACCCTCAAGAGCCCAGTTTTCGCCGGCTCGGGCCGAAATTGGCGCCGGCGGACCCAACCCGAACCTGGCGCGCTGGGGTCGCTCGGGGGCGCCAGGCGAATCGTTTTTGGCGTGAAGAGCTGCGGGCCTACCGCGTCAGCGACTCTACCCTCTTCTCGCCTCTTCGTCGTCCTCATCGCCTCGTTTCCCGCGGCGAATCAATGCCAAAGCTGTCGCGCGCTGCCGCGCTGGTCAGCCTCCATTGATGCCTCACGGACGGCGCAGTGAAGGCTGAGCGGTGCGTCCCTCGGACGCCACACAATCACGCCACACGTAACGCGCCGGCCAAGCCTACCACACGGCGTCTCCGCCTATAAAAGCCGACTGCAAGCGCGCTGGAGAGACTCACCCCGATCATCCACCGACGATGCGCTCATTTCTCCCCCTTTCCTCCTCTCGCCGTCACTAGTTGAGAAAGCATGGCCGAGCGTTTCCCAGGCGACGGCGCGGCGGCGAACGGATTCGGGCGCCGTCATCTGCACGACGACGAGGCTCACCTCCTTTTCGAGGCCGAGTACCCGGTCCCGCCGGACATGCAGGTGCCCGGGTCTTGGAGGATCAGCGCCAGCGGCGTGCCGGTGCCACCACCACCCACCGGGGCGACGCGGCGTGCGGAGATCGCATGAATCCACGCGTCCCTGCCGCGAGCGGCGAGGGAGGGGCCACTGTACGTCCCCGACAGCCCGCTCTAGGAGCCCTACTTCCGCCGCCGTCACGCCGAGCAGCTCGAGGCCACCAACGGCGTCGTGCCCTCCGGCAGGCTCAACTCCGATGGCCGGCGCCGGTGGTGGGGCGTGCCCGGCCGCACGTTGGAGGCCGTCCTCGAGTACATCGAGGGCGACAACACGCCGCACCTCGAGTACCCCGCTCCCCCGTCCTTCTCACGCCGCCGGGGAAGCTCCTGGACGCCGAGGCGCATGGAGACCGGGGCGTCCTCCTCCTCGTTCGGCGGCTCTCCCTGCCTCCACCTCCGCCCCGTCAAGCCGGACCCCCAGGACACGCCTGTCAGCGCGCGTACCCGCAGCTCCGGCGGCTCTCCCTGCCTCCACCTCCGCCCCGTCAAGCCGGAGCCCCAGGACACGCCTGTCAGCGCGCGTACCCGCCGCTCGGGCGCCCTCATCGAGCCCAAGGTGGAGTCCAGCCTCCCCCCGAAGTACGAGGAGATAGGCCGGCGTGGCTTCTCCGATGAGGACGCCATGCGGTGGTCGCACGACGACTACGTGCGCGAGGAGATGGTCCGGCAGCCCGGGCCCTGGAGGAGATCACCGCCCGCAAACGTGGGCGCGAGGACGATGACGGTGTCATCATCCTCGATAGCGATGACGACGACGCCCCCGGACCGTCCAACCCGCCGCGCCAACCGGGGGAGAGATGCAGCAAGGACGGCGGAGGCGTAGGCGGGCGCGACGACGACGATGACAGCGGCGGTAACTACACGCGGTTCTACAGCCTCCTCGGCATGTAGAACCGCGTGGGCGGGCGGCGAGGCGGGCGGCGAGGGAGACGGCGGGAGTAGCTCGCGGTAGTTTTTTTTCTTTTTTTGTAAAATATGTTTAAATTTGAATGAACTCGCCCGTGTTTGCGTTGTGTTTGCGCTGAATTTGAACATTTTAAAAACCCGTGGGGGGCCGCGACTGGGGGGCATCACGCCCCCAGTGCGCGGTTTAGCGCCGGTGCGCCCCCAGGGGGCGATTTTTTGCCCCTCCTGGGGGGCCAACGGTTGGAGATGCCCTAATAGCGCAGGTTTTACTACATGCGCTACTGCTACATTTTGTTCACGGGAGATATTACTAATAGCGTGTTTTTTTGCTATGTACTACCTGTAATACTTACTAGTAGCGAGGGGATAATATAGTGCGCTACTAGTAATTAGCAGTAGTGTGGGCTAATATAACGCGCTACTAGTAAGCGTCTATCTATAAGCTATTTCCTAGTAGTGTCAGGAAGTCCCCCTTAGCGCTCAAGCAACCACGGTAAGGGAAGAAAGGGAGTTGACGTGGCCGCAACGGGGTTGCGGCAAGGCGTGAGTGACCATAAGGCTCAGACATTTAGCCGATACGATGGCGAGACTTATCTTGTGAACTTCGTGGCGATTCCTGACGTTGCGCTAGGGCCGCGCGCCAACTTGTGCGGCATAGCCAGGCCGGCCCATACGGGTTTCCCTCCTCCCATGCTCTCCTTAGTTCTCTGCGTCCTCAAGTCCCAGCCCTCGAGCAAGCTCAGCCGCCGCTGGTATGCCAGGTCGCGATGCCGTGGCAAGGCCAGGGGGTGAGGGCTGGAGAGCCCGTAAGAGCTCCTGAGTCGCGATGCTCAGGAGCCCCCCTTTTAATGCGCAAGCAAAGAGTACGAGAGAAAAGGAGACACGCGGTGCCGCCTGCTATCCTCCCCGCGGGGTCCCTATGAACAGGCACAAGAAGAACATGGTTTGCCGTTACAGCCGCCAGCCTGCCGCTGGTTGGTCCGCACGAAGTGAAGGCACTGAGGGCCTGGTGAGGTGACGTGCACGGGGCTTGCCGCGAGCCAGAGCTCGACCACTCAGATTTGTCGACGTGGCAGGGACGGACCCATGCACCAGCGTCGTGCCTGTGAGGAGGCCCCGTGGGAGGCGATGATCGAGCAGGTGATAACCATAGGCAGGTTAAGCAGGGAAGGCAAATCAGCTTGGGTAAATGCAGGAACATACATGCCACTGGGTCCGGCCCGACCGGCTTGGGGATGATGCAGACCGAGGGGCGCCCCCAGCAAGGTAAGCTAAAGACATGAGCAAAAGGGATACATGCCACAGGGACGGACCCATGTGGCCTGGGAATAATGCAGCCCAAGGGGCACTCCCAGCTTAAACGAGCTTGGAAGATGTCACCTGATTCTGTAGACAAAGCAGAGTTGGTGCAGCTGAAGGCGTGCGTCGAAGAAATGACTCCTCATGAGCCACCGGAGCCCTTAGCCTCAGGAGGCTCTGGGGGCTCAGGAGGCTCCCTGAAGACCGTCTCCGTTTCCTCTAGGACGGCACGGTACCTGGCCTCTCGAGCCGCCAAGTCACACCGCATGTTGCGCTGATAGGCCGACGCCACGCTCGGCAAGCCGAGGGGCATGCGAACATAGCTGTGTGACGGGCCCTCGCAACGGCCCACACGCGAAGGCCAGAAGCGCTCCTGAGACGCGGCCCTGTTGAGCCCTGGGACGTTGATGCAGACATGCAGCTCGGCACCCTCGCTTGGGTGGTGAGCTGCGCCCTGTGAGCAGCTGTCGCCGCACATGGCTCTTGCACCTTGCAGTTCCTGCGTGGTCTTGGCGATGAACTCCTGAGTGGTGGGCACCCCTTGCCCTGTGTTCTCCTGAGGAAAACATGCCACGTAGCACGCCTCCAAGTGGTACCCGAGCGCCTCCCTCGTGAGGTTGGCAAGGCCTGAGGCCCTCTAGAAGAGAGCCCCCGAGCCCTGCCCGAGGAGGGTGCTGGGTGTGCCTTCCTATGCGATGGAGGGAGGCGCCCCTGGGACGGATGCTGATCCTGATGAGGCTCCTGCCGCGACGCCATCCTCCTGAGGTCCTGCGCGGCGCAACTGCTTCTTCTTGGGGATGGCCTCCGGAGGGCCCTCACTTCTGTTGTCGGGGTCGTCGATTGCAGCAGCTTAGAAGGCGCGTTCGAGGGAGCACATCGCATCCCTGTCTTCACATGCGACCGTGATGACCCTGGCGCTTCCAGGCATCTTGAGCACGTTGTAGCCGTGGTGGGTGACCGCCATGAACTTGGCCAGGGCCAGATAGCCGAGGATGGCGTTGTACGACAGGCTGATGTGCGCGAAATCGAAGTCGATGAGCTCGGTGCAGTAGTTGTCGCGCGTGCCGAAGGTGACAGGCAGGCGGACCTGCCCTATTGGTGTGGTGGAGCCGTCAGTCACTCCTAAGAAAGGTTTGGTAGGCTGGAGCTTCTCATATGGCACTTGGAGGTTGTCGAATGTGTCGACGGATAGGACGTTGAGCCCTGCACCGCCGTCGATGAGGGTCTTTGTAACCTGCACATTCCTGATGACTGGGGAACACAAGATCGGGAGGACGCCGGCGGTGGCCGCGCACTTGAGCTGATTTGCCGAGTTGAAAGTGATGGCGCACTGGGACCACTTGAGCGGGCACGCGGCCTCAAGCTTGGGGAGCACCACGTTCACCTCGCGAGCGAACCATTTGAAGATGCGCTGAGAGGTTGGGGCCTGGGCGCCACCCAGTATGCAGGCGATTGCACGTGGCTCCTGGAAGCCCCCAGCCCCCTCATCCTGATGATGATCGTCGTTCCTTCTTGGTGGCGGCAACAAGGGAAGACCGGCGTTGCTTTGGGGGCGATCCTCACGAGGCTGATCTCTCCAGGCCCCCTCACGAGGATGGTCCTGCTAGCGGTCCTCACGAGGCCTGTCGTGCCATTCCTGGCGCGGGCCACGGTCGTCCCAGCGTTTTCCTCCACATCCTCCTCCACGGCCGTAGCCCCGGTCGCTGCGCTCAGGGCGTCGACCGTAGCGTCCTTCTCGTATGTCTTTGAGCTCTTGGCAGTCGCTAGTGTTGTGGGTGTTTAGGTTGTGGAAGGCGCAGAACGGTCAGCTGTTCTTGGATGACTTGGGCTGATCTCTGCCCCGTTTGGTGTTGGGCTCCGCTGCTAGCACCGCTGCTTCCTTGCGCTTCACATCCTTGGCCTTGGCTTTCTTCTCTTCTGTGCCCGGGGCTGGCAGCTCAAGGAGAGAGAGACGCCCCTCCTCAGCTCTTGCGCACTTGGTCGCCAGGTTGAACAGCTCCTGAGATGTGCAGAGCTCCTCATGGATAGCGAGCTCTTCCTTCATCTTGACGTCATGAACGCCATCGGAGAACTCGGAGATGATGGCCTCATCCATGACCTTGGGCATCTTGAGGCGGGCCTTGTTGAAGCACTGGATGTACTTCTAGAGGGTCTCCCCTGGTTGTTGCTTGATGCGGCGCAGGTCGCCCGCGGCCGGCGGGCGGTCGCGAGTGCCCTGGAAGTTGGCGATGAAGCGGTCGCACATCTCGTCCCAGGAGGAGATCGAGCCGTGCTGCAGGTTCAGGAGCCAGGAGCGGGCCCCGTCCTTGAGAGCCATGGGAAACCAGTTTGCCATGACTTTCTTGTCACCGTTGGCTGCTTCGATGCATAGCTCATAGAGCTGCAGGAACTCTGCGGGGTCGGTGGTGCCGTCATAGCGAGGAGGCAGATTCGGCTTGAACTTGCCTGGCCAGGTGATGCTGCGTAGCTCGGGGGTGAAGGCACGGCAGCCGACCGTGGTTATTGGGGCTCGCTTCGGACGTGGAGCTTGGTCTTGATGAGGTCCACGTGGCGCCGCCGCGGGCGGCGCGCGGTCTTGACGAGCCGGCGCGGGAAGCGCGGGTGCAGCTCCTCGCGGCCGAGGGATTTCTTGGCAGCTTCTCTCTTCGCGCGCGGGCACCGGGCGTGGCGGATCGCACCGCGGGGCCGCGCACCTTGGTGCCAAGGCACCGTCTTTGGGCTGGGATGGTGGAGGCTCGCCTCGGGCCACATCGCCCGCGACCGGCTGAGGGTGAGGCAGAGAGAGGGACGGCGCGGGGGAGCCCCCTGCGGCGCAGACGAGCTCGGTGACGCGGTCGAGCCATTCCTCATAGAGGTCGTCGACTGGGCGGTAGCACAGGAGTTCGTTTGCGGCGAGGAGCACGGCCCGCACCTCCATGGAAGCGCGGCGCGCATGAGATGAAGAACTGGCTGGGGTCAGCGATGGAGTGGCGGTGCGGCCGTCCTGCCATACTGAAGGATCCAGCGAAGACGCTTGCTGCTTGTTCCCCACCGGGCCGGTGGCAGCGTTGGCGGCGGGAGACGGAGAACGACGAGGTGGCCCGCCGATGGGGGCTATCTGAGCAACGCGGGCGGCGAGGGCAGCCCGACGCTCAGCTCGAGCACGGCGAGTGTCCTCCAAGGAGACGATGGAGCGACGGAGCGATGAACTGATGGAAGGGAAGCTACGGTGCACCCCTACCTGGCGCGCCAAATGTCAGATGTGGGGTTCCGGCAAACCCTCAAGGTTCGAACACTGGGGTGCGTGCGATGTCTTTTCCTCCCACCGATCTACTCCCTAGCTCGCTAAGATCTCGCGGACGAACTCGACGAACTCGCAACATAGAAAGACACAAGATTTATACTGGTTCGGGCCACCGTTGTGGTGTAATACCCTACTCTAGTGTGGTGGTGGTGGATTGCCTCTTGGGCTGATGACGAACAATACAAGGGGAAGAACAGCCTCCTCAGGTTGAGGTGTTCTTGTGCTTGGCTAACTTGTGTGGGCAAGTGCTGGATGAACTGCTCGATGCCCCTACTGCGGTGGCTGGCTCTACTTATATAGGCCCTGGTCCTCTCCCCAAATATTGAGCGGAAAGGGAGCCAACAACGGCGGGAAAATTTGAAGGGGGACAGCTAGTACAAGCCATCTCGAAAAAGGTGGTCTCCACCTGCGAAACGCTCTAGCGGTGACGCCGTTTTGGGCTCCACGATGACCTCTGTATTGCCGTCCTTCTAGTCTTGGTCTTGTTGCACCGATATGGCAACCTTCGCCTGATGCCTCGGTACTCCTCGCCTGCACTGGCCTCCTTAGCCCAAAGAGGAAACAAGGTCGCTGCGCACGCTGGCGCCCGCCTGGTGTCGATCGTCACGGCTCACGTCACGAGAGCCTCGTGAGGTTCCCCCTGGCTTGATATCTCTGCTCCTCGTGAGCCTGCCCGATTATTCCACTCCAGAGGAGGTCTTGTGTTGTCCGCCTCGCGAGGGTCTTGGATGCCTTGTCGATGAAGATGGGCTGTACGGCCTGCTGGCTTAGCCACGCCGCAGGCACGCAAGTCTGGGGACCCCCATTCCCAGAACACTGACAGATATGCTCCAAAAACCCTCAATCACTTTCTCATATCCACATATGTCCCAAACCAAAAGTCAAACTCGGTCCCACCGATTTGATCTATCCGGCATCACCGAGTTCATTTGACATAGCCATAGCCAGAAAACCTAACCAGTTCAGTCTCACTGATAGGGATCTCGGTCTCACCGAGATGGGATTGCAAACTCTCTGTTTCCCTTCGTAACATTTCGGTCTAACCGAGATGAGCGATCGGTCCCACCGAGTTCGCAATGGAAACTCTCTGTTTCCTTTTCGTAACGTTTTGGTCCCACTGAAATGAGTGATCGGTCCCACCGAGTTCTCCTAGCCAACTCTCTGTTTGCCTATTACAGAAATCGGTCTCACCAAGTTCATGTGATCGGTCTCACCGAGATTACATTGTGCCCTAACCCTAATGAAATCGGTCACAGCGAGTTGACAGGTTGGTCCAATCGAAAATCATAACATTGACATTTTGAACTAAATCGGTCTGACCGAGTTTAACTACTCGGTCCCACCGAGTTTGATAAATTTTGTGTAACGGTTAGATTTTGTGTGGAGGCTATATATACCCCTCCACCCTTCATCCATTCGTGGAGAGAGCTATCAGAACATGCCTACACTTCCACCATTCATTTTGTGAGAGAGAACCACCTACTCATGTGTTGAGACAAAGATATTCCAATCCAACCAATAGAATATTGATCTCTAGCCTTCCCCAAGCTGCTTTCCACTCAAATCATCTTTCCACCAAATCCCAAATCTCCGAGAGAGATTTGAGTGTTGGGGAGATTATCATTTGAAGCACAAGAGCAAGGAGTTCATCATCAACACACCATCTATTACCTTTTGAAGAGTGGTGTCTCCTAGATTGGTTAGGTGTCACTTGGGAGCCTCCGTCAAGATTGTGGAGTTGAACCAAGGAGTTTGTAAGGGCAAGGAGATCGCCTACTCCATGAAGATCTACCCAAGTGAGTCAAGTCCTTCATGGGAGATGGCCATGGTGGGATAGACAAGGTTGCTTCTTCGTGGACCCTTCGTGGGTGGAGCCCTCCATGGACTCGCGCAACCGTTACCCTTCGTGGGTTGAAGTCTCCATCAACATGGATGTACGATAGCACCACCTATCGGAACCACGCAAAAAATCTCCGTGTCTACATTGTGTTTGCTCCCTCCAAACTCCTCCCATTTACCTTCATATGCAATGATTTATATTCCGCCGCTATACTCTTAGATTTGCATGTGTAGGTTGATTGCTTGACTTGTGATAAGTTGCTAAAATCTGCCAAGACTTAAAATTGGGAAAAAGCTAGATTTTTATTTGGTCAAGTAGTCTAATCACCCCCCCTCTATACATACTTTCGATCCTACACTAAGCTTGGGGATGCCCCGGGAAGGCATCCCCTCTTTCGCCTTCGTCTATCGGTAACTTTACTTGAGGCTATATTTTTATTCACCACATGATATGTGTTTTGCTTGGAGCATCTTGTATGATTTGAGTCTTTGCTTTTTAGTTTGTCACAATCATCCTTGCTGTACACACCTTTTGGGAGAGACACGCATGAATCGTGATTTATTAGAATGCTCTGTGTGCTTCACTTATATCTTTTGAGCTAGGAAAAATTGCTCTAGTGCTTCACTTATATCTTTTTAGAGCACGGCGGTGGTTTTATTTTATAGAAATTGATGAACTATCGTACTTCACTTATATTATTTTGAGAGTCTCTAAACAGCATGGTAATTTTCTTTGGTTATAGAATTAGGCCTAATATGATAGGAATCCAAGAGGGATATAATAAAAACATTCATATAAAAGTGCATTGAATACTATAAGAAGTTTGGTTCCTTATGATTGTTTTGAGATATGAAGATGGTGATATTAGAGTCATGCTAGTAAGTAGTTTTGAATTTGAGAAATACTTGTGTTAAGGTTTGTGACTCCCGTAGCATGCACGTATGGTGAACCGTTATGTGATAAAGTCGGAGCATGATTTGTTTATTGATTGTCTTCCTTATGAGTGGCGGTCGGGGAGGAGCGATGGTATTTTCCTAACAATCTATCCACCTAGGAGCATGCGCGTAGTACTTTGTTTCGATGACTAATAGATTTTTGCAATAAGTATGTGAGTTCTTTATGAGTAATGTTTAGCCCATGGATTGTATGCACTCTCACCTTTCTGCCATTGCTAGCCTCTCTAGTACCGCACAACTTTCGCCGGTACCATAAACCCACCACATATCCTTCCTCAAAACAGCCACCATACCTACCTATTATGGCATTTCCATAGCCATTCTGAGATATATTGTTTAGCGACCCGACCCGAATGGATCGAAGTCTCTGTGTTTAAGTGTCACCACTGGAACGGTATGCTGACACACACAGTACCCGAGGATTTATAACAAAGGTAAATCACATGTATAGAGTAACGTAAATACTATTACCTCAATCAATATAGCGGAAGTAACAACAAAGTTGTGGAGTCCCAACAACACCAACGGCAAAGTTGAGTGTAGACATCGTAACATGATTTGTTTATTGATTGTCTTCCTTATGAGTGGCGGTCGGGGACGAGCGATGGTATTTTCCTAACAATCTATCCACCTAGGAGCATGCGCGTAGTACTTTGTTTCGATGACTAATAGATTTTTGCAATAAGTATGTGAGTTCTTTATGAGTAATGTTTAGCCCATGGATTGTATGCACTCTCACCTTTCTGCCATTGCTAGCCTCTCTAGTACCGCACAACTTTCGCCGGTACCATAAACCCACCACATATCCTTCCTCAAAACAGCCACCGTACCTACCTATTATGGAATTTCCATAGCCATTCTGAGATATATTGTTTAGCGACCCGACCCGAATGGATCGAAGTCTCTGTGTTTAAGTGTCACCACTGGAACGGTATGCTGACACACACAGTACCCGAGGATTTATAACAAAGGTAAATCACATGTATAGAGTAACGTAAATACTATTACCTCAATCAATATAGCGGAAGTAACAACAAAGTTGTGGAGTCCCAACAACACCAACGGCAAAGTTGAGTGTAGACATCGTAACCCTATCGTATCACTTACTCGTCGTAAAATTTCTGCAACATGAGACGTTCCATCCATGTAGGTCAGTACATTGAATGTACTGGCAATTTCACACCATAGAATAATAATGAAAATGTCTATCTCTATGCATACTAGGCTGTTGGAGGCTCTATGTTTAATATTGCATAAAGCTAATTTTTCCCTACAACAAAGGAATAAATTTTATTTACTACTAAGTTTATGCCATTATTGAGAAGGTTCCTCCAAATCAATCCCAAAATTACCAAGTATAAATAATAACCCAATTCATTAATTAAATAGAGTGATGAGATCAACCAATAATTCACTTCTAGATACTCAAAGTTGTCCATAATCGGGGACACATCTAATCATGATTAGTTTGTACACTCTACAAAGGTTTGCGCATTTTTCCCCACAAATCTCGATCTCCTCCATTGAATTCCTCGCACTGCGTGATGTTTGAGAACCAGATGATTGAGACATAGTCTTTTCGAAGAGGTCCCCTTAACTGATAGATAGGTCGGTAACCTACAATCCCCTACATTTGCTAGCCTATCATGGAAAAGTTTCCCACAACTTACTCAGCTATGCCAGAGCCCATAATGGCTTGTGGATGCACATGGAAGTTTCTAGGCATGAAATATCATACGATCCCTTTGAGCCTGTGTGGCATTCCATACGGTGATCACAAGGGTACTCCGGGATTCCCTTGGGCACGCACTGGTTTCTCCAGGTGCCCGGGCAAGCCACTGGTTTCTCCAGGGTGCCCCAACCATTCCACCCGGATGTGTGTTAATGTTGCCACCTTAAAGTTACCCTTAATTATTATATCTCTCTCATCTTTCATGAATCACACATGCCAATCCCTGTCTACTAGCATGGCTAAGCAATATATCACATAACAGATATTCCCGGGGTGTTTCAAGGATCATAGGTTCCTATCTCATGAACTACATAGCAAACCACATGTACCCAAATCCTACACATGCAAATCTTTGAGGGTGTATCTAATGCAAGTAAACTGGGTATAGGAAAAGTATGATCAAAGGTGTGAACTTGCCTTGTACTATTAATGAAGATTCTTCGCACTCATAATTTCTAATAGTTCTACTCATCACACTCCGTTCAATCTATCGTAAGCAAGAAATTATAACCACACATAAGAAATCACCCAAATATCCAAAAGATCAAAGAAAATACTTCGAAAAAACTTCAAAACATCAAATAAAGCTTGTGAACAGAGACATATTTTTAACCGTAGCAAAAATATGTGATTTTGATCTTAACAGAAAGTACATGTCAAGACCTTCGATTTGCAAAAAGAATCAATTAAATCAGAGTTATAAAACTCAAGTTATAGCCAAAACAAGTTTAAATTTGAATCTGATCTAATTCAAATTTTACAATTTAAAAAAGTTGATTTAATAAGTTCTCTGGATAGTTGAGATCATTATGAAGAATTTGGCGCTGGTTTCGTCAAATTTGGACAAACGAGTAAAAAGTTGTGAAGGTTTGAAAATTAGAGACTAATCTATAAAATAAACTAATTGCACCTAGGTCCCTGGCTACATGACAGAAAAAATAACAGACGAACATCCACTACAGAAACTTATTAGATGAAAATGTTCGCTACAGAGGCATAACTAGTGAACGCTCACTATTTAACGAATATCGTTTAAAAAACCAAATGCAATCTAATCCTAACCATTGAATCGAGATCGGACGGTCGAGGTGTCCTGGCAACTTACCGCGACGGTTGGGGTCGTCGGAGACGGAGAAGACGGCGGCGGCAACGGCGGCAGAGAGCGGGGTGATGGCTCCGAGGTCGGCGGCGACGGCGGAGGAGCTGGGGAGGTGCGGCGCGTCGCGGTGGTTGCGGTGATGGTGTCGACGAGGGTCAATGGGGACGAGGGCGGCGACTGCGAGATGTGGAGGAAAGAGAGGGCCGGGGGTTCCCCCTTTTATATGCGGGAGGAAGCGGTGGCGGCTTGGAGGAGGGGGCGATGCGGCGGGGAGTCCGGGTCGGGGACGACTCGACGATGACGACGTGCGGCAGTCGGTGTCCGACCGAAGGTCGGGGCGGAGCGGGGCGTGTGGGGCTGGACTTGGCCTGGCCCGGTTGGCTGGGCCGGCCCAGTTCGGCAGAAAGGATTTTCTTTTTCTAAAACATTTTTCCAGAATAAGAAATACAAAAACTAAAAATAACAGAAAAATTCACATAGGCATATTATATATCAATTTTTTAGAAAAAGATTTCCTAAAACATGAACATATTTTCAGCGGCAAATAAATTTCACAAAAATTTAAATAAAGCAAACAGTGCTACTGTTGCAATAAAACCCAATAAAAATCATTTTTTTAAATACCAAATTGATTTCAAATTTATTTTCTCCTAATTTTACATTGAAGGGAATCATTTTACCCTTATTTCGATTTATTTTATTTTTGGAGAAAAGTAATTTGAATAAACACAAAATAACTCCAAATTGAAAATGGTTTTCAAAATATCTTCAAAGGGACTTTACATTTGATTTTTTTGAAACTTCCAACTCTTTTTCTTAGCATTTGAAGAAGTCATTTTATCTCCTCTCATGAAACTCATTGAGTTGCATAAAGTTTCTGAATTTGGAATATTTCCAAATGGATTTCAAATCTTTTCAAAACCATTTTCATTTATTTAAATGTAAGAAGTCATATCATCTTCACTCTAGGGTTTTGTGATGAAATGAATTTTAATTCATGGAGATCATAAATGCAAGGTGAAAATTTTGGGAAAGTCATTTCATTCCCTCTCATTTAACTTTCAAAAAGTTTCAAATTTCACTCAATTTCACACGACAAATCACATAAGCAATCAATATTACTTAATTAATATAACATTCCAAAATTTAGAATTTTGGGATGTTACGTATTGCCATGCAACTTTCCACCGTTCCGTTTATTATGACACATGCCATCATTATCATATTGCTTTGCATGATCATGTAGTTGACATCGTATTTGTGGCAAAGCCACCGTTCATAATTCTTCCATACATGTCACTCTTGATTCATTGCACATCCCGATACACTGTCGGAGGAATTCATATAGAGTCATATTTTGTTCTAAGTATCGAGTTGTAAATAAATAAAAGTATGATGATCTTCATTATTAGAGCATTGTCCCATGTGAGGAAAGGATGATGGAGACTATGATTCCCCCACAAGTCGGGATGAGACTCCGTATGAAAAATAAAAATAAATAAAAGAGGCCAAAAAATGAAAGAAGGCCCAACTAAGAAAGAGAAAAGAGAGAAGGGACAATGTTACTATCCTTTTACCACACTTGTGCTTCAAAGTAGCACCATGATCTTCATGATAGAGAGTCTCCTATGATATCACTTCCATATACTAGTGGGAATTTTCATTATAAAACTTGGCTTGTATATTCCAATGATGGGCTTGTTTAGATGACTGCTTTGTATGTGGAGAAGGAAACCTCCTTGCAATGCCGAAGACAATCTGCGTGCCGAACACATCATCATTAAAGACTGGTTTAGGGGCTACTGAGGGAGTCCTGGACTAAGGGGGCCTCGGGTGTCCGGGCTATTTGATATGGGCCAGACTGATGGGCCGTGAAGATACAAGGTAGAAGACCTTCCCCCGTGTCTGGGTAGGACTCTCTTATGCGTGGATGGCAAGCTTAATGTCCGGATGTATAATTTCCTTTCTCTGTAAATCGACTCTGTACAACCCTAGGCCCCTCCGATGTCTATATAAACAGGAGGGTTTAGTCCGTAGAGGCTATCAGAATTCATATAGGCTGGACATCTAGGGTTTAGCCATTACGATCTCAAGGTAGATCAACTCTTGTAACCCCTATACTCATCAAATATAATCAAGCAGGACGTAGGGTTTTACCTCCATTAAGAGGGACCGAACCTGGGTAAACATCTTGTCCCCCTGTCTCCTGTTACCATCGATCCTTAGACACACAATTCGGGACCCCCTGCCCGAGATCAGCCGGTTTTGACATCGACATTGGTGCTTTCATTGAGAGTTCCAGTGCGTCGTCAACAGAAGGTTTGATGTCTCGTTCGATCATCAACAACGATGCAGTTTCCTGGGAAACTTTCCTCCCTGACAAGATTTTTGTGTTCGGCAGCTTCGTTCTTTATGCCAATTCGATTGGTCACCTCGAATAGATCGACAGCTACGCCCCTGGTCATCAGATCAATTTCGGGAACCTAAATTATGTCGCTAATATCCAAGGAGATTTGATCTGTGAAGGGCTCACGACACCGACCACCGCTCTGGCCTTAGATCCAAGCAAACTGCTGGGTCCAAAGATGGAAGTTTGAAACCTGCCGGACTCTCATCTACGAAACTCACAATCAGGGATCCAGAGGCGATTTTGTCTTCGTCCAGCCCAGAGTCGGGCTGGGTTCCCCTATTATGGAAAGGCCGGACTCGCCCCCGGACTCTAGCTCCAAACTCTCGAAGCCTACGCCAACAAGTGTGGCCAAGAGGCCTTTGCCCTGGCTAGCCCCGCGGGCTCTCGTTTCCCCGTCCATCCCTCGCTCTTAAATGAGGCTCTACACTTAATGCGGTCCCTCGCCATTACAGAGGAATTGCCTCTGAACTATGCCCAGCCCGGACTAGCGGCTGAGAGCAGGGAATTTTACGTCCCACCCACCACCCACTTCATAGCCACCGTTGAGGACTTAGCCGGCATGCTGGATTACACCTCCGAAGACATCGACGACATGGATGACGATGCCGGAGACGCACAAAGCCAAGACCCGTCATTTACCGGATGTTGGACGGCCACCTCCACATACGACGGGTATATGGTGGATACACCCAAAGAGGATGACAGTGCAGATAGCAAGGATCCGGTGGAGGACAAACCTGATGGGGCACCGCCAAAGCGTCGACGCCAGCGAGGCCGCTCAAAATCACGTCGTGGTAAAGACAGTAACACCGGCACTGGAGAAGATAACACTCCAAAGGATAGCGAATACCCTGAAGCCCCCGTCGATCCCACATCCGAACAAGATGATGTGGAGGAGGGGCAAGTTAACCCCGACGATCCGGTCGGGAACGAGGATTCAGAAGATAGTAACTATCTACCACTCTCTAAGGATGATGTCAGCCTCGGCAACGAAGATTTCATCATGCCAGAGGAACCCCTCGAGCAGGAGCGCTTTAAGCGCCAACTAATCGCCACTGCAAGAAGCCTTAAAAGCAGGAGCAACGGCTCCAAGCCAAACAGGATACACTCAATGACAGATGGATCCAAGTCATAGCTGCCGAAGAATATGGCCTACAACGCCCAACAAAGAGTTATCCAAAAGCGTCGGCTACTGACACAATTCTACAGTGAGGCCTTCGATCCAATCCCGTTGAAACATGACCGTGCTGATGAACCAGACCGGCCACCGCGAGGATGAGATAAGGCGGCCACCTACGACGAACACCAACCCGCACCACCTCGCCGTAAGGGCAGAGAGACAACGGCTCCAAGATACACCTATGACTTACAACAAGACCTGAGGAATAGAGCAGGATAAACAAGATCAATCTATGGATCAAGGGGGCACGCCCCAATGCGAGAAGATGACCGTCAGGCTTGGCATGACAGGCATAACCTCACCAGGGCCAAAAACCGCATATGGATATCATTCGAACTCCGTCGTGAAGTTTCTCGATACAGAGGCGCCGCACACCCCTTATGCTTTACCGACGAGGTAATGCAGCACCAATTCTGAGAAGGCTTTAAACCCGTAAACATCGAATCATATGACGGCATGACAGATCCCGCGGTATGGATTGCAGATTTCCTTCTCCATATCCACATGGCCCGCGGTGACGATCTACATGCCATCAAATACCTTCCCTTAAAACTGAAAGGACCAGCATGGCACTGGCTAAATAGCCTCCCAAAGAACTCTATTGGTAGCTGGGAAGATTTGGAAGATTCCTTTAGGGACAACTTCCAAGGTACCTTTTTCCGGCCTCCGGAAACCCATGACCTCGGTCACATAGTCCAGCAACCCGGAGAGTCAGCCCGCAAACTCTGGACCAGGTTCTTAATTAAAAAGAACCAAATCGTGGATTGTTTGGACGCTGAAGCCCTTGAGGCCTTGAAGCATAGCGTTCATGATGAGTGGCTCGCCCGACACCGCGGCCAAGAAAAGCCGAAGTCCATGGCAGCTTTTACCGCATTCATGACCAGCTTTTGCGCGGGAGAAGATAGTTGGCTAGCTTGTAGAAGCAAAAGCACCAGCGACCCTAGCACCTCTGAAGCCGGAGATGGCAACGGCAGGCCACGACGCAACAAACACAAGAGTCGAAGAAAACATGAAGATACCGAAGACACAGCGGTCAACGTCGGATTTAGTGGCTCTAAACTGGTCAGCGGAAGAAGCCATTCAAAGAAACAAAGATGGTCCATCCAGTTTGGACAGAATACTAGATCGGCCTTGCCAGATCCATGGCACCCCTGACAAGCCTGCCAATCATACCAACAGAAATTGTTGGGTCTTTAAACCGGCCGATAAGCTAAACACCGAACATAAGGGGAAATGGCCGCCTAGCGAGGATGATGATGAGCCTCTCCCAACAAATACAGGGGGCAAAAGAAATTTCCCCCCGAGGTAAATATAGTGAATATGATCTATGTCACTCATATCCCCAAGCGGGAGTGCAAGCGCGCACTAAGGGACGTTTACGCCATAGAGCCAGCCGCCCCAAAATTCAACCCATGGTCGGCATCTCCGATCACTTTTGACCGCAGAGACCATCCGACCAGTATCCGTCATGGAGGTTCGGCATCATTGGTCCTCGATCCAATCATTGACGGATTCCATCTCACACGAGTCATCATGGATGGTGGCAGCAGTGTTAACCTGCTTTATTAGGACACTGTCCGCAAAATGGGCATTGATCTGTCAAGAGTCAAGCGCACTAAAACCTCCTTTAAAGTGGTAATACCTGGCATAGAGGCCTGCTGCACAGGGTTAATAACGCTAGAGGTAGTCTTTGGCTCACTGGATAACTTCCGAAGCGAAGATCTCATCTTCGACATCGTCCCCTTTTGTAGTGGTTATCATGCACTGCTCGGACGAACCTCTTTTGTCTGCTTCAATGCAGTCCCGCATTATGCGTATCTAAAGCTCAAGATGCCCGGACCACGCGGTGTTATAACAGTCAATGGAAACATGGAGTGCTCCCTCTGTACTGAGGAACATACCGCGACCCTCGCAGCCGAGGTGCAGGGTGGCCGTATCAAGCCGAGTACTTCATCGGCCATCAAGTCCCCGGACACTGTCAAAAGAGTCCGGTCTACCCTACAGAATGACAATCCGACTTCCGTCAATACCCCCACTTAATCGCGGCATACGTACCGTGTGTACATAATTACGCATTAAAAATACCATGGGCAAGGACGGAGGCACACTAAGGAGAAAGTCCACAATACGGCTCGACCCTATTCATACCTTCATGTTCTTCCCTTTTTCCTTTTCTACTTTTTTATTTTTCAGGTTCTTCAAAACCCAAATCACTTTTTGATGATACCAAGGGCCCCTTTCCCGACCCCTTATGTATAATCGATCATTGTTCCTCTTAAAGGAGCCTACACCAAGGTGAAAAGCGGCACAGACGTGCGGCAGGGTGCCCAATGGATCTTCAAGACCACCCTTTCTTTTTAAGGACCTATATACAACTTCCCCTTGTTCTCAAATTCTGGGCATGTAAAATAGCCTTAATTATTATGGCATTCTCTGTAAGAGCACGTTTGACGTATCAATCGGATTATAGCGGAAACAGTTTTGTCCAACCTTATTCAGTATTGGTTTATTTCATAATATGTATTCTGTCTAAACGAAGATTGACATACACACCTCGGCATAAAATTGCTAGGGGCTCTATCCGGCCACATCCATTTTTCAAAAAACAACAAGTCTGAACACTTTTACATTACATTTCGGCGTCCCGAACATCGCATTATATGCATCGGCTCCGAATCATGTCTTTGGTCAACAGTTGGGTTGCCCGGCTCTTGTGGTTACCACCTTACGTTCCGTTTGTTTGGCTAAGGTAGTAAAGGGAGAACTAATGCGATTGTGTTTCTGGCTAGTCCGGTCAAACACCTTAATAGAGAAAGCCAAAAACTGACTGTCATGATATGGCAAGAACTGGTCAGCGGTTCGGTGACTTACTAAATCTTTTGCGATTTTTTTCTTGTTACACGAAGGACTGACAATCACCCGGTCACGCGCCTAAAGCATCCAAGTTCAGAAGGCCACACGCGCACCGGAGGCTAGCTCATAGTTCCTTTGTCAAACCCCTATGGCTAAGTGAGAGTGATAAAGCCGCATAGTCTGATTGCCTAGTTCGCCACACGATCACCTCCTTTACGGACCAAGACATTGGGTCAAGAGTGGTCAAGTGCTATTCCACACACCCCCGTAGTATCTGCGTGGGGGCCGAAGTCGACAACTGGCAAACTTTTAGATATAAAAATGGCCGGACAGGAGGAAAATAATTTGAGATAAACAAACAAGTATATTACACAAGCCTTGTTTCATAACACAAAAGTCTGGGCAGCGCGGATACATTCATTCAAAAATAATATCCTTCGAGCATTGGCCCTCTATTAAACGAGCACCCTCCAGGACTTCTTCAAAATAGTGCTCCGGCTTGCGATAGTCCTTGCCTTCGGGTGGGCCCTCAACTGCTACGATGGCAGCCTTCATCTTTGCCTAGTGTATCTTAACACGGGCAAAGACCATCTGACAACCTCAATACATGAGGAGCGCTTCACAGCTTCAATTCAGGGGAGAGCGTCGGCGAGCCGCTTGACTAGGCCAAAGTAGCTGTCAGGAATTGGTTCGGCCAGCCATAACCGGACTATGATGTCCTTCATGGCTAGTCCGGACATCCTATGCAGCTCTGCCAGCTGCATCATCTGTTTGTTCAATAGCGCTGGACGCTCCGGCGCCAGGTACTGCGACCAGAAGAGTTTTTCCGTTGTGTTCCCCTCATGGGCCCCGAAAAACTTTGTAGTCTCAGCGGCGCTCTTAGGAAGATCCACAAACACATTTGGAGAACTCCACAATCGAGTGAGCGGGAGTGACGCCCCAAGACCGAAGTTTTAGATGCCTTCCATTTATTTTAGTTGTTGTCGTGTGTTTTTTTGGTATGTTTTTTGCTTTATCATAATTGTTTTGCATATTTCATTCCTATTTGTTTGTTGCCATGATCATGATGAATGCCATTGCCATATTTTGTTTATTGCATCATGTTCATCTTTTATTATATTGCATTGTGCAATCCTTGTTTGTTGCCATGGCCGCCTCACTTGCTTTGTTCTATGCTTCATGATGTGATGTGCCTCTTGTCATTTTATTGCATTTGTCATTGTTGTTGCAGTTGCATCATTATCATCCTTGTAGTGTGCATATTTGTTGTGTGTTTTTCATCTTTGTGAACTCCTTCTCCCATCTTCTTTGTTTCTCCATCTTGCCCTTGCATCTAAACCATCATCAAGTGCAACACCCCATGACTAGCTTCTTCCTTTCAATTCTCACACATTTATTGCAAGTGGCATTTTCCTGTCCCAGTAAAATGTTCACTTATTTTCTATAAACTTACACCATTCCTACACCCTCTCTGCCAAATTTTAGATCCTTTGGAGTTGTTTTGGTTGGGTTCAAAAATGGCTCAAGTTTGAATTTAACTCAAACTTGAATTATTTTTCTTCCTCTAAAAATGTCCAAACCACTTTTTAAATTATGTGCATAATTCCAGGAGCATGAGGATATTTTATCCTCTCCCGCATGCTTTCCCTAGAACCTCTTTATTTTCTTTTCTTATATCTATTTATATAAGGAACAGAGAAAAGAAAAGAACTCTTACCTGGGCCGGCCTCCCAAGTGCAGCAGTAGCTCCAGCCGCCGGCCAGGCGAGGACCCATAAGCAGAGCCGTAGCCCACCTCTCTTCCCCTGGTAATTCCTGCTTGCCACGGTGGTTCCCCGCGCTGACCCCAACTGCAGCGACCGTTCTGCCTTCTTTTTCTTCCTCCTCTCGCCACCTGCCCCTCATAGTAAAACTATGGGAGAGCAGGGCACATGGCCACCGTGGCCGCGCGCCCGCGCCATCCACACCTTCCAGCCCTCCTATAAAGCAGCCCCGCGATCCCCTAGGGTTTGCTCTTCCCATTCCTCCCTTCATCCGAGCCGCCGCCACTCCAGGTACGTCGCCCATGCTTCGCCAACGCCATGGTCGGGAAGAGCCCGAGATCTTCTCCAGTGTGATCCTCCCAGTCGTCGTCGTCTTCTTCCTCGAGGGTCACCACGTGCTTCACCGCCATCTTCCCCGAGCATGCAAGCGACGAAGCCTAGGAGCGCCTCCCCGTCAAGGTCTTCTTCCCCTACTTCGTCTTCGTGCTGCACCCGTACACCTCCGACATTCAGCGCCTCGCCTCACCCTCTCCGGCGTATCCCCGCAACTCTCCGTGCCCCGGATCACCAACTCCAGCGCCCCATCCTCAACGGCTTCTTCCCCTATTTCCCTTGTGCCCGAGACCGATGCGCCAGGTGTCTCCCAGTTATTCTCTGTCATTGCCATGGCATGTGCTTTCGTGTTGCATTTTGCCATGTCATCATGTGCATTGGATTGTCATGTTTTCAAAACTTGCATCCGGTCACTTTCTCCGTTGTCCATTTCAGAATCCGACTCTTTCACATGCACCCGCCGCAACTTCCAAACCTTGTTTCGTGAGCGGGAGAAAAACGTTCTCGGAATGGGCCGAGATTTGTCGAGTGGCCTTGGTATACCACCGGTAGACCGCCTGTCAAATTCCGTTCCATTTGGAGGTCATTTGATGCCCCAACGGTTAACTGCATTAAACGAAACCCCCTTCTCTTTGCAGCCCAGTACCCCTTCATAACAGCCCACTAGCCCATCTAAAGCCCCTCCATGCTCTCCATCGTTGGATCACGATCATGTGGTCGAAAACTGCACCTCATTTGGACTCTCCTAGCTCCCTCTACCTATATAAACACCCCCTTCTGAAATTTCGGGAGAAACCCTAGCCTTCTTCATCCTCGCACCGCTAGACACGTCCGCGCCACGCCGGACATGTCTAGTCTCCACGTCGCCCGACCAATCCGGTGATGCCATGTCAGCAGCACTGCCGTCCTCGTCCAACCGCCGCATGCCACGTCACCCTCTCCACCTCCCCACTCTGCGCGTCCCGCTGAAGCCAGACCGCAGCCCGCCCAGGGCTGATTTGGGCCCAAAGCGCCCGCACCGCGCCGCCGCCTCCTCGCCATGGCCTTCAGCCGGCCGTCGCTGGAGCGTGACGTGCCGTCCATCGGAGACCATCACCAGCACCTTCCCCGCGCCGCGAGCCCCGCTCACCTGCTCGGCCTCGCACCCGAGCACCGCCTCCACCGCCTTGCCTCACTTCGCCGCACCGCCACACTCCGGCCGGCGAGATCTTCCCCACCGCCGCCTGCTAGATCCATGCCGGAGGCGCCCTGGAGGCTCACGCCTCCGCCCCGAGTGCCTCCCGCATCGCCCCACGCCAGAGACTGGCCGGATCCGGTGACTCGCGGCCGGATCCACCAGTTCTCTCCATCCCTGCGTCGCCGGAGGTCCTCTACGCCGGCGCCTCGCCCTCCGTCGCCATGAC
This sequence comes from Triticum urartu, assembly GCF_003073215.2. Lineage (NCBI taxonomy): Eukaryota > Viridiplantae > Streptophyta > Magnoliopsida > Poales > Poaceae > Triticum > Triticum urartu. Next base: position 340,510,681 of record NC_053023.1, read on the forward strand.
CGCGGGACTCCTCTGCTCCAGCTAGTTGCACGCCGTTGTCCGTCGATCCAAACGGGATATCCCCGTTCATTGCACCGCCCCGTCCCGCTCGGTGCCGTCCCGCTACATCCCTCTGTCCTGGATCCGCGAGATCCCCCAATCCAAATGCCCCGCTGCACCTCACCCTCCCGGACCCACCTCGTCCCGCGTTGGCTTTTCGCGAGGGTAAAATTCCCGTAAGTCCTCAGCATATCCATGTCATGTGCTCATGTTTGACATAGCTTAACTTTGTGCATGTTGCTCCGATATACGTGTATGATATGTCAAATTATTCATCTCAGAGTGCTCTCCAGGTCAGTGCCATTTGCATGCATGTTAGGATGCATTATGCCATGTTAATCTCTGTTGCAAGAGTGCTATATGTTGTTAACTGCTCAAACTTGTTATAACTTATTGTTTTGTATTTTTCATTGCATTTTGTGTGTGCATCTTTTGTGTATCATGTCTACATGTTTTAGGAGCATTTTCATGCCATCTTTAAAGTGGTGCAATCCATGTGTTTTTATGTGCCTTGTGGTTAGTAGCACAAGCTTGTGAAATGTGCTACTTGATGTTGCTGATTTCTGAGACTTGGTGAATTTTGCTAAGTCTGTAACTATAACATTGTGATGTCATCTTAGTTTGAAGCTACCATGAATTCCATGCATAATCTTGACATTTTTTGATATCCTTGTTGTGCTCTATCATGCCATGCCTTTTGATGCCTCATACATGTCCTGTAGAATATGTTTTCATTGCCATGAACATGCATAAATGATGTTCTAGTTTTCTGTTAACTCCATGATGCCATGTTGTGAGCTTGTTATTCTTTGATCTATGGCTCTTTTGGAGTTTCTCCAATTACATGATTTGAAGTATGCTATGAGTACTCCGTCCACATGCCAAGTTTGATAATTTTAGACTCCATTTGACCTATGTGCCAAGCTTTCGAACATGCTATGTTGTTGTTGTTGTTGTTGTTGTTGTTCTACACTTGTAGAAATTGTTACAACATGCAATCTTGTCTTGATGGTTCCCACTAGTCAATGAGCCATATGTATATGATTCCTTGATGTTATTTGATCTTTGTTATGTGTACTTTGATGCCATGCCCTTGGTTGCCATATAACTTGCTGTAGCTTGTCTCTTGCTTGCTCTCAAGTTGCCCTCATGCCATCCTATTAACAACATGTTCCATTTTGCAAAGCATCTTAGTAATTGCTCCTTGCTTCATATGAACATGTGCCCATGGACTAAATTTAAGTATATCATGTCTACTACATGTACATGCCTTTTGCATGTTTATTTAGGTTGCTATGCTTGCTGTTATGTGCCTCCAAAGTCACCATCATAATGTTATGTTTGCATTCCCAGATTTGTTCCAAAGTCTGAGAATCATCTTATACCTTCTAGCATCTTTTCTTGTTGATTGCCATTGATCTATGGGTCATATGGAGATGCTTAGTAATCATGTGTTTCCATGTTTAACCTGTACTTTAATGCGATGCTTTTGCTTGCCATGTTCTTGCAATATATCATCTTTGTTTAATGTCTCCAACATGTCAACATGTTATTTCTGCTCACATGTGTGCCCTGTTTTTCACTAAGTCATAATCTGTGTTATTAAGTTGCTTTTTGCATTGATCATCTAGGATTAATCTTGATGCCTATGAACCTGAACCTTAAAGATGTTTCGAAGCATGTTGTCTGTACTTCAAGTGCATGCCAAGTTTGTGTCCATATGATTCCTGTAGCATGTTGCTTCCTTGATTACAAAGTGCTTACTTGCTGTTTTGGGCAGATCATGCTTGAATCTTGTTTTGAGTGTATGTGTTGAACTGTTGCTCCGTTTTGAGCATGCTCTATATGAAATTGCTTAGTTTTGCATGTAGTTTCATATTACCTTGTTGCACCCTTGTTTTGGAGTGTTTATGATTGTGTTTATGTGCAATTTGCATCAATGCCATGTTTAACTGTTTTGCTCATATCTTCTAGGTCGTAACTCCGAATTAAACGTACTTTATATGTAACTTGACTAGGAAACCGTGTAGATCATCTTGGTGCATTTCAACTTGATGTTTAACAATTCCAACATTGTCTTCTAATCAGATCTTTACCAATACCGAAATTTCCATATGAGGACTTACCGGAATTGTTATATGTTGTTTCCGGCCTCATTTAAACTTGATTTGATGTGTTGCTCTTGTATGCATCCTCTCTTGCCATGAGTAGCATCATGTAGCCTTGTCATGCATCATACTTGGTTGAGCATCATGTCATGTTTATGTGTTGTGTGTTTACCATGTTGTTTGCTTCTTTTTGGTTGTGCTGCTTCTCGTTAGTTCCTATTTCATCGCGATTGTGAGGATTCGTTTGTCTACGCTTTGTTCGTCTACGTGGCTTCATCTTCTTCATGGACTCGTTCTTCTTCATAGCGGGATTTCAGGCAAGATGACCGTCACCTTGGATCTCACTATTATCTTTGCTATGCTAGTTATCTCGATGCTATCGCTATGTCGTGCTACCTATCACTTGTTTATCAAGCCTCCCAAATTGCCGTGATAGCCTCTAACCTTTTCACCCTTCCTAGCAAACCGTTGTTTGGCTATGTTACCGCTTTGCTCAGCCCCTCTTATAGCGTTGCTAGTTGCAGGTGCAGTTGGAGGTTGCTCCATGTTGGGACATGGACATCATGGGATATCACAATATCTCTTATTTAATTAATGCATCTATATACTTGGTAAAGGGTGGAAGGCTCGGCCTTATGCCTGTTGTTTTGTTCCACTCTTTCCACCCTAGTTTCTGTCATACCGGTGATATGTTCCTTCATTTTGTGTCCCTAACATGGTGAGGGTTTATGGGCCCCTCTTGACAGTTCGCTTTGAATAAAACTCTTCCAGCAAGGCCCAACATTGGTTTTAACATTTGCCATAATAATACTTGAACCTAATAATTAATTGGCATAGGCCGTCATGAGCCGGAGGATTTTCTACATACAGGGGGCAGTGCTGATGGTGTTGGTCCCAAACTAGAGAACCGTGCGAGAACGCACCTTGGCAACTTGGGGTATCTGGATCTTGTATGCTTCGCTCATCCATCGTGCCCTGAGACTAGATACGCGCGGCTACTATCAGGGTGTCGGCATGTCGGGAGGTCTTGCTGGACTAGTCTTACCATTGTCAAAATGTCTTATGCACCGGGATTCCGAGTCTGATCGGAGGGTCCCGCGATGGAGGATTGTCTCCGTGGATCGTGAGCTTGTCATGGGCTAAGTTGGGAGACCCCTGCAGGGTTTAAACTTTCGAGACTCGTGCCCGTGGTTATGTGGCAGATGGGAATTTGTTAATATCCGGTTGTAGATGACTTGAAGTAAACTCAACTAAAATACACCAACCGTGTGCATAACCGTGATTGTCTCTTTTCGGGGAAGTTCGAGAGGAGGACACGGTTGGGTTATGTTTGAACGTAAGTAGTTCAGGATCACTTATTGATCATCACTAGTTGGCGACCGTTTGTGTAGTTTCTCATCTTATTCTTGTACTCGTAAGTTAGCCACCATACATTGCTTAGCCGCTGCTGCAATCTCACCAGTTATCCTTTCCATACCCCTATAAGCTTTGCTAGTCTTGATACCCATGGTAATGGGATTGCTGAGTTCTCGTGGCTCATAGATTACTACACCAACAGTTGCAGGTACAGGTAACACGATTTTCATTGATGCGAGATCGATGTTTTGCGTGTGTTGGAGTTCTTCTTCTTCGTAGATCTTGGGTTAGGTTCCCGGTCGGCAGCCTAGGCTAGCAGGGTGGATGTTGTTTGATGTTTCTGTTTATGTTTCATTCATAGTCAGATGTCGTTCTATGTATGATGTATTGATGTATTCTCGTTGCATTGTTTGCCTTTTGTATGTAACCCAACTATTATGTAATGGTACGATGTAATTATATCCACCTTGCAAAAAGCGTCTTCGATTTGCACTTCTATCCTTGGTGCGACCTTCGAGTTCCTTTAGGATAGAGTTGCATATTGGGCGTGACAAGTTGGTATCAGAGCCTCGGCCGACCATAGGAGCCCCCTTGTTTGATCGTATAGTTTGGTCGTTGTCGAGTTTAGAAGAAAATATTTTCAGAGTCTAGTAATATCGGAGAGTAGGAATTCTTTTACTCCTCAGTCCCTTCGTCGCTCTTGTGAGAAAACTTGATGTAGGTGTTTTGAATGACTCCTCTTCCCCTTCAAATTTTTTTAGGATCACACAGTTAGTCTTCGTTCGTTGCGATGTTAGCTCTTTTCATCTGGTACTTTTCTCGTCAAGTTGATTCAATCCACTTCATATTCTGCGAGGTCGATCCTCAGTTCTTTCTCAATGATGTTGTTTTCTCCGTCCCAAGTTGTTTTCCTTTCCCATCCACCCACCCTTTTTCTTCTCGAAGCCGGAGTCCGTAATAGAGTATCCATCCTACTCGTGCGAAGCCTTTGCATTCTTTCCTTAATTATTTCAACCGGTGTTTTTCTCTTCAGGTTATTCGTCAGTTCCCCGTTGCAAGTTGCCTTTGTTTTTGAAAGTGCGTTATATCGACTAGAGGGGGGGTGAATAGGCGATTTTTATGAAAGTCTTCAAAACGTGGGAGTTATGAAGACAAACAGTGAAGACTTTGCCTATTACTATGCAGCGGAAGTTAGATTACACTAGGCAAGCCATGGTCAAGTATTCAACAGAGTGAAAGCACAAAGACAAACAGCTGCAGTGTAATAAAGATCAGGTAGGAAGAAGTTATGAAGCCAAACAGATCATACATTCATGTTGTGAAGACAAAAGATAGAGCAAACATGCAATAGCTTCACAATGAGTAACAGTAAGACAAAGGAAGTGAAGATGAACCAGTGACTCGTTGAAGACAATGATGTGTTGGACCAATTCCAGTTGCTGTGACAACTGTACGTCTGGTTGGAGCGGCTAGGTATTTAAACCTTAGGACACACAGTCCCGGACACCCAGTCCTGAACACGCAGCTCGGGACACCAAGTCCTCACCATATTCTCCTTGAGCTAAGGTCACATAGTCCTCGCCCAATTACTCTGGTAAGTCTTTAAGGTAGACTCCCAAACCTTCACAGACTTTGTTCACTGGCAATCCACAATGTCTCTTGGATGCTTTGAACGCGACGCCTAACCGTCTGGAGGATTCACAGTCCCCAAGTGTAATAAGTCTTCAGATCACAGAGACAAGAAGACTTAAGTGATGCCCAATGTTCTCCGGCTCTGGGTGGTTAGGGCTTTTCTCCTCGCTAGGGATTTTCTCTCCAAGGCTTCGAGGTGGGTTGCTCTCAAATGACAAAAGCCGTGCACTGAAATCTGAGCAGCCAACCGTTTATGGTTGTAGGGGGTGGGCTATTTATAGCCACTTGGCAACCTGACCTGATTTGTCCGAAATGACCCTGGGTCACTAAGGAACTGACACGTGTCGCAACGGTCAGATTTCAAACTCTCATGGCAACTTTACTTGGGCTACAAGCAAAGCTGACTTGTCCGGCTCTGCTCAAGATTCGCTCTCATTGTCTTCACTCGAAGACATAGGTTTTAGGTTTAGGCATCACTTCAGCAATTCTGACTGGTTCTCCTGGACCCCACTTAACAGTACGGTGGTACCTATGACTCAACACAAAAGAAAAAGAACTACGAAAGATCTAAGTCTTCGAGCTCCATAGGCTTCATAACGTGTCTTCTTTTGTCATAGTCTTCAAAGTGAATATCTTCATATACCACCTTTGACTTCAATGTCTTCATACATTTTGGGGGTCATCTCTGGTAGTAAAACCGAATCAATGAGGGACTTCTACCTGTGTTATCCTGCAATTCTCACAAACACATTAGTCCCTCAACTAGGTTTGTCGTCAATACTCCAAAACCAACTAGGGGTGGCACTAGATGCACTTACAATCTCCCCCTTTTTGGTGATTGATGACAAACTAGTTGAAGTTTTCAACGGGGAATATAGTCTATGAAATTGTAAAGGATGAGGAATTGTCTTCATAAGTTGCAAGGGCTCCCCCTGAAGATGTGCATATAAGTTAATTTGCTTTTGGAATGCAAATGCACATGGCAGGTTGTACTTGGAGATCCACTTCAGCTTATGATGACAATCCACTATGCATGTGAAAGTATATGAAGATAATGACATGCATAATGGAAAATGGACGTCTGCAGAATGAGATAAGTGCGGAATTTATCATCGCACATGCGGAATTTATCTTCGCAAAACAGGGTGGCAAACAAGTAGCAGACGACCATCGAGTCTTAGTGCTACAACTCAAAGAACCAAATGAAGCAAAAACGAGAGTTGTAAGCACGAAGCAAAATATAACAAAACATAAAGCACCCGCCCATTTGGACCCGCTTGAAGACTATCAACCCATATGCTTCTCCCCCTTTTGTCAGCAAAGACTAAAAAGGTTTGAAGACATAGAGTGTCTATTCGTTCCCAGTAGCAGCAGGGTCGTTGGAGGTGTTTGGCGGTGCAGAGGAGCTTGGAGGTGCTGAAGCAGGTGGCGGGGATGTAGCATCGTCTTCTTCATCAATGATTCTGGCAGTGACTATGGCAGCAGATGAAGAAAACTCAGAGTCTTCAAGTGATGGTGTGTTTCGCATCACAGCCCTTCTAGGAGGTGTGGTGTCAAACTTGAAGCGCTCTGTGAAGCCATTCTCTTCAAGTTTAGCTTTAGTACATATCATTGAGAGCCCTTTCCATGTACGACGACAGGTTTCATGAGTGACGAAGGCATTCTTGGTGGCAAGATTTCGAAGACGATTAACATCCACCAAGAGGCTTTTCATCTGACGCTTTAGCCAGTCGTGATGCCTATCTTGTTTTTGATGAAGGGCCACAAGAAGCTCTCGGTCAGTGAGAACACAAGTGCGCTTCTTGGGTCTTGAAGCAGTTGCACTATCAGTGGCTTCAGTTGAAGCAGGGTGTGGCGCACGTGTAGTGCCAGCCAAAGGATACACCCTGGAGATGGCTTCAACACCTTCATCGTTCTGAGTGAAGCTCTGGTGTTCTGCATTCTGAAGACTCAATGGTTGCTTGGCAGGCTCTGGATATATAGCTTCAGCAGAGGTATCCACATCTGGCAAGAAGATCCGATGGTTTCGGGCTGAGGGCTGATATGAGATCGCAGAGTGCAGTTTGATCAGCCTCATCACCCAAGGAGCATAGAACTTCAAACCAAATAAGTCTGAGCCTGACGCTGCAAGTTGGCGTATGAAGAAATCCTGTGCGTTGAAGGATTTGCCATGAAGGATGCAGAATATCATAGTCTTCATTGCACCCTCAATCTTTGCATTTGGAGAGTGCCCCTTAATGGGCCAGAGAGTCCGCCGGATGATGTGATATATGGTCCTGTGCAGGTACTCAAGGTCTTCAACGAAGAACTCAGTTGGATAGGGTGCATTATGGGGCAATGGCTTCATCATTGAGAGCATCTGACTCATATTGGGTTCAGTCCGCTGGAATATGCTCTCAATAGCTTCAGCATGTAGTTGACAGCCTTCCTCGAAGAATTCGCCAGGAATGGGCAGGCCGGTGAGCTCAATGATATCAAATGCATTGGCTTCATGATGGACATTGCTGGTCATCCACTCCAGGACCCAAGTCTTCGGATCTCTGTTGTATCCTTTAATGTGGAGGGTGGCATAGAACTGAAGCAGAAGCTCTTCATTCCAGTGCTCTTCATCAGTTATAAATGGTAGCAAACCCACTTGCTTGAAGCAATCCAGCGCTTCCTCTATGCAGGGCAGACCAGCAATGGCTTCAACATCAAGGCGCTTGTGAGGGAAGATGCGACCTTGGTTGTATAGGATGCATGAATAGTAGCTGCGCTGAGGATAGCTCCAGAACCTATCTGATGAAATCCTTTCCCTTGAATAGGGGTTCTTGGAGCTGTTGAAAAATGTATTGTCTGCCCTGAAGCTATTGATGTCAAAGGCGCCAGGTGCTGATGCAAGACCTGGGAATCTTGGCAGCCTTGGAACTGGCTTCTGAACATGAGGCCTGTGCTCAACATGGTAATCAAATTGAGGACCTACAGCAGACTCAGGAACAGAAGTGTATGGTTCAGTAGCTTCGCTGTCTGCTGAAGCTTTTGGTGGGGAGGACTCCACATTGGCTTCAGTGTTTGTTGTGGCAGCCTCAACATTTTCAGCCTCCACTCGACTAGCTGGAGGGTCAGACTTAGGCACGTTCTCCTGGAGAACTGCTTCTTGATGGAGCATTGGAGTGGGCTCTTGTGATGCTTCTTCTTCGGCTGATGCAGCCGGAATGTCTTCAGTATAGACTTGAGGCCTTGGACCTCTGCGAAGCCTGCGGAACACAGACGACGCTTGTGGGGTTGGAGTGGGCTGGTCCTCAAAGTCTGCTTCCTCTTGAGGGCGATCCGCCCATGACGCATCTTGTGCAATTGGCGTCAGAGGACGACCAATGCTGATGAGCTCGCTTTGTTCACACTGAGGAAGGACTGCATCATCTTGCACATTGTCCTGATGACCAATGTCTTCAGCAGCAATTGGGTCGGCTGCTGGTATGTCTTCAGCTTCAGGAGCCTCTGTGGAAGCAGGCTCATGAACTGTCAATTGGCGTTCTGGATTGGGGTGAACCATAGAGATAGGTTCAACTATCAAGGGCTCTGTGGGAGAAGCCCGAGATTTCTTGATCTTGCGCTTCTTCTTGCTGGGGTCAGTAGGAGAGGCTTCAGAGCTTTTCCTTTTCCTAGCTTCAGCCTCAGCAGTTCTTGCCTTCTTCAGCTCTGAAGCTGTTGACCGGCTCTTTGGCTTCGAGCCAGTCGTTGCAGTTGGGAAGACAATTGGAACTGCTTCCTGTCTAGGTGCCTCTCGTTCAGCCATAGCAGGCTTCTTCTTCTTCTTCGCGGCCATCTTGGGGTCAATGCCTGCACGCCCAAGTGCCTTGCGCTTTTCAGCCTCGTTGTAGGCTTGTACACATCTTTCCGCCAGAGAATTCATCCGCTCACGTGAGCTCTGAGCTTCTGCACGCTTCTTCAGAAAATTTTCTTTGAGCTCATGCAGCATGGTCTTGAAGCTCTTCACTTCCTGCACGCTGAGCTTGGCCATATTCTTCTTGAACTGAGCCTTTTCATGATCAATTTTCTGCTTCAGCTCAATAATGCGCTGAGCAATGGCCAGTTCTGAAGCAATTGCGCCTTGGAAGGCGACGCTGAGGCCAACGGGCAGCTGCAGATCTTCGAAGCTGATGTCTGTTGAGGCAAACCATTCGTCGATGAAATTGTGGATGATGGCGACATCAAAGAGAGGCAAATTGTTGAAGATTTCAGCCTCTTCTTTGCTCTTGATGAGCTGCTCTAGAGCGTCATCTCCAAGATCTTCATCACTTGACAGATCTATGGCTTCGCTGCGCAGGATGGCAGCAGCTGTGAGCTCTTTGCTGGTGTGTGGCTGAGGCACCTTGGCCTTCTGGGGCTTGGAGACGCGGGATATGTCTTCAGACTGCACACTGTCTTCAGGAGGTGCAGTTGCCAATGGCTTCGCCCTTGAGACTTTTGAGGAAGGAGCCAGCTTTGAAGCTTTTGGCTTCTTCGACTGCTTTTGCTTCGGTTCAGCAGGAGCTTCATCAGACTCAGAGTCAGCTGGAGGGTCATTCACGGCAGTCCCTTGGACTAAGATGTGGGTGATGAGGCCTTCAAGGTTGGCAAACAGACCGATGATATTGGGTTCGGCGTCGCGTGTGCCATCTGCCCTTGGTGTGGAGGGGCCAGGATTGAAGTCTAACCCAAATTTCTTCTTGTTCAGCTTCGCTGATTGTTGAGAAAACTGGAAGTTGCGCTTGAACAGATTGTCATCACGACACCAGAGTAGTGACGACGGATGTGCATCATCAGGCTGTGGTCCACGGACCATGCATGGGTAGAAGCCTTGAGCAATGGCTTCATCTCTGGTCCTGGGTATGAGATTTTTGAAACGGATGTCCCCCCATGGTCTCCTGATGGCACTTTTCTCAGCATACTCCTGGGTGACGAAGCGGTATTTGAACCACTGTTCTGCCCAATAGCGTCGAATCCATTGGATTCGAGTCTTGCGCTGCCCATAGTTCTCTTCAGGATCTGTTTTATACATTTCTGCCAGGTCTTCAGGCAGATCTTTGGAAGTTCCTTCACGTCTCTGTCTGCCCCCCTTCCTTGCTGCTGCTGCTGCTTCTGAAGCCATAAACTTTAACTTGAAAGGCTTCAAAACTTTCAAAGGCTTCAAAGGCTTTCTTTTACTGGACCAACAGGAACTGGCTTCAGGAGAGTTTATCTGATGCTGTAGGAATTCTGCAAATGAATGCAGACTATGAGAACCGAAGGATTCTCCCACGGACATGTACCTGTGACAGCATTAAGGTGCGAGGGAAGGGGAAGAGGTCATATGCATTCTTAGAAGGTTTTGAAGATTAATCAGTTTAGAAGACATTGACCTCATCGTGCGAAGACATTCACTCATAGATAAGAAGTTGGTTCCAGATTTGTACGAACCCACAAATCAGTACAAGTGAGGAATCTAACTACTTTATGAAGCACAAGTGAATATACTAGGCATGTTATGAGATGCAGATTGAGAGATCTATCTAATGTGAAGAGAAACTTCTTATGGTAGAAACTGACAGAACCGTGAGATCAAAAGAGGCTGTAAAAAGAAGTTTTATTTACCACACTTGGAACTGCTAGACGAAAGAGAGAGATGATGCCGAGCAGTTCAGTCCTCCGTGCCCTAACTTGGCGACGGAAGACACCTACGGCGACGGCGGAGAGGACGATGTCCGCAGTTGGCGTGAGGACGGTGTCGGAGAAGTTGTGGCAGCGAAGCGCTTCGTCGCCGGCATCGTTGTGTGCTAGCGGTGGCGCTAGGGTTCGTGCGAGGGTGGAAGAAGGAGATGGTGACCGCGGTAAGTGTGAATTTATAGGCTCAGGGGCAGCACTGTGCTATTACACAGGTGCCCCTGGCGATTCGCATCTGAGGAACGCGTGGCCAGTTTGCAGAAGTTTTGGGTTTGTTCCACGTCCCACGCACGCCTGGATTGTCGGGCGGTCGTTCCTGCTTCTCCGGATTTTATGTGGAGGAATGAGCATTGAAAACAGACTTTATGGTTGTCTCTATATCTTCTGCTGACTAGGACGCAATGAAGACATTCGACAGTTTCAATAGAATGCATATGACTTGGAGAGATAGAGTTTGAGATAGAAAGCATAGAGAGATTGGGGTCCGATCACATTCACTTAGTTCAAAAGATTCAACCAAGAAGACATAGCTATAAGTGAATGCTGTAGAGGACAAAACACTAGTATGTATATATCTATATAATCAACGTAGTGAAGATAATCATGAAGACATGTTGAGTTCGAAGCCAAACCAAATGTGAAGATATTGCAAGGTAACGCCATGAGTGAAACACTTCAAAATGGAATGTTTGGTGGTGGCGTTACCCACCGTATAGGAAGTATTAGACCCAGACACGGCGCACAATTATCGTGGCGCTCCGATGTCAAATTCCACATTAATGTATTCACACGTAGAATGTATGTCTTCATTGATTGAAGATATACTTTACTTTGTGTGTTGCACATCTAAGTCATCAATATGCATAAGTGTTAGGATGTGTGCCTGATCACAGGACATTTGAGGATTCCAAGATATTTAGCTCACACCGTAACTTGCAAAATCTCTTCTCATCCAAGGGCTTGGTGAAGATATCTGCCAATTGCTCTTCAGTGTTGACGTGAATGATATCAATGTCTTCCTTCACAACATGATCTCTGAGAAAGTGATGACGAATTTCAATGTGCTTTGTCTTCGAGTGCTGAACTGGGTTGTTGGCAATCTTGATGGCGCTTTCGTTGTCGCAGTAAAGTGGCACTTGCTTCAGATGAATGCCATAGTCCTTGAGTGTTTGCTTCATCCACAGAAGCTGAGCACAGCAAGATCCAGCAGCAATGTATTCAGATTCAGCAGTGGAGAGAGATACACAGTTCTGCTTCTTTGAAGACCAACATACAAGTGATCGTCCCAGAAAGTGACATGTGCCTGATGTAGACTTGCGATCAACTTTGTCACCAGCATAATCAGCATCCGAAAATCCAACCAAATCAAACTCTGAGCCCTTTGGATACCATAATCCTAGAGTTGGGGTGTGAGCCAAATATCGAAGAATTCGCTTCACAGCTAAGTGATGCGACTCCTTTGGTGCCGCTTGAAATTGAGCACACATGCAAACACTAAGCATAATATCTGGCCTAGATGCACATAAATAAAGCAAAGAACCAATCATGGAGCGGTATACCTTTTGATCGAACTCTTTACCATTGTCGTCAGGACCTAGATGATGTTTGGCTGGCATTGGTGTTGTGAAGCCTTTGCAATCTTGCATACCGAACTTCTTCAGGCAATCTTTGAGATACTTCTCTTGAGATATGAAGATGCCATTGCGTTGTTGTCGTATTTGAAGACCAAGGAAGAACTTCAGCTCCCCCATCATGGACATCTGATATTTCTCTTGCATCATATATCCAAACTCTTCACTGTACTTCTGATTGGTGCAGCCAAAGATAATGTCATCCACATATATTTGGCACATAAACAGTTCACCATCATATGTCTTCGTGAAAAGAGTGGGATCCAGGGAACCAGGTATGAAGTCTTTGCTCTTCAGGAAGTATTTGAGTGTGTCATACCAGGCCCTAGGGGCTTGTTTGAGGCCATACAACGCCTTGTTGAGCTTGTATACCATGTCAGGATGTTTTGGATTTTCAAAGCCAGGTGGTTGTGCAACATACACTTCTTCTTCAATCTTGCCATTGAGAAAGGCACTTTTCACATCCATTTGATTTAGAAGTATGTTATGATGATTTGCATAGGCCAGCAGTATGCGTATGGCTTCAAGCCTAGCCACAGGAGCAAATGTTTCATCGAAGTCAATGCCCTCCACTTGAGTATATCCTTGAGCAACGAGACGAGCTTTGTTTCTGACAACTTGACCATGCTCATCTTGTTTGTTGCGGTATATCCATTTGGTGCCTATTATGTTGTGCTTCCGTGGATCAGGACGCTTAACCAGTTCCCATAAATTATTCAGCTCAAACTATTGAAGCTCTTCTTGCATAGCTTGAATCCATTCAGGTTCCATGAAGGCTTCTTCAACTTTCTTGGGTTCTGATATTGAGACGAATGCGAAGTGCCCACAGAAATTTGCTAGCTGAGTTGCCCTTGAACGAGTGAGTGGACCAGGTGCATTGATGCTGTCAATTATTCTGTCAATCTGCACTTCATTGGCAACACGAGGATGTACAGGGCGAAGACTTTGCTCTTGCTGATCTGTGTTGTTGTTGGGAGGAATGTCTTCAGGCTGAGCATTGTCTTCATGTTGATCAGGTGCTGAGATGATAAGTTCTTCTTCAAGATGAGCTTCAGAAGGTATAATCTTTCCAGTTCCCATAAGCTTGATTGATTCACTAGCTGGGACTTCATCTAGCACATTTGGCAGTTGTTCTCTTTGTGAACCATTTGTCTCATCGAACCGCACATCCACTGTTTCAACAACTTTGTAATGAAAGAGGTTGAAGACTCTGTAGGAGTGCGAATCCTTTCCATATCCAAGCATAAAGCCCTCATGTGCTTTTGGTGCAAACTTTGAGGTGTGGTGTGGGTCCTTGATCCAGCACCTTGAGCCAAATACTCTGAAGTAACTGACATTTGGCTTCTTGCCAGTTAGGAGTTCATAAGATGTCTTGTTCAGAAGCTTGTGAAGATAAACACGATTGATAGTATGGCATGCGGTGTCAATGGCTTCAATCCAGAATTTTCTTGGAGTCTTGTATTCATCTAGCATTGTTCTGGCCATCTCAATGAGTGTTCTGTTCTTGCGTTCGACGACGCCATTCTGCTGTGGCGTGTACGGAGCTGAGAATTCATGTGTGATGCCCAAGGTATCAAGATATGTATCAAGGCCAATGTTCTTGAATTCAGTGCCATTGTCACTTCTGATGTGCTTTATCTTGGCGCCAAAATTGTTCATAGCTCGATTGGCGAAGCGTCTGAAGACATCCTGCACTTCAGTCTTGTAAAGGATTATGTGCACCCAAGTATATCTAGAGTAATCATCAACGATGACAAAGCCATAGAGGCAAGCAATAGTAGTAAAAGTTGAGTAGTGAGTGGGACCGAAAAGATCCATGTGGAGCAGTTCGAAGGGTTGTGTAGTAGTCATGATTGTCTTCGAAGGATGTTTTGCCCTTGTCATCTTCCCTGCTTCACAGGCACCGCATAAGTGATCTTTCTTGAACTTGACGCCCTCGATGCCTATGACATGCTTCTTCTTCGCAAGGGTGTGGAGGTTCCTCATGCCGGCATGCCCAAGCCTTCGATGCCAAAGCCAGCATTCTGAAGCTTTTGCAAGAAGACATACGGCAAGTTGTGGTCCTGCTAAGAAATCTACCACGTACAAATCATCTTTTCGATACCCTTCAAACACTAGAGACTTGTCAGATTCCATTAGTACTAGGCAACGATATTTTCCAAACATTACGATCATGTTCAAATCACAAAGCATTGAGACAGACATTAAGTTGAAGCCAAGGGATTCAACAAGCATGACTTTATCCATGTGTTGATCCTTTGAGATTGCAACTCTACCTAGACCCAATACCTTACTTTTACCAGTGTCAGCAAATGTGATGTGGCTCTTGTCGGATGGATGTAAGGTTGAGTCCATAAGAAGGCTTCTTTTGCCAGTCATGTGATTTGTACATCCACTGTCAATAATCCATTCTGAAGACTTTGAAGTCGCTGGTGTGGTACCCTACAGTGCAGTTAGGGGGATAGGCTTCACGAAGAGAATTGTGAAGCAAAAACATTTGACGAACCAGTGGGTTATGAAAACTTAGATCCAGATTAGGACTAATAGGGAGAGTAGCATGCGATTCAGGAACGAAGTACATAATGATGCCATTCGGGCATTTTATCTTGCGCCCTACAAGACTTTTAAGGTCCCCAGCAATAGCGTCAGAAGATTTTGTTTTTCTGCTGGAGACCTTTCCCTGCAAAAGAGAGTTAAGCTTTCTTAACCACCCACATCTTCAAGGGTGGCTTAGAAGCAATAAGTCTAAGTGCAGCATCTAAGAATTTTGGCCTTGAAGCCTTAGCAAACAGTCTTGCAGGTGGACAATAATACTCATAGGAATAAGCAGAATAATTTTTGGCCATATGAACATGACGGTTCGATGAACCGCTCTCATATTCATATGCCTGAGTAAGGTTTCCCTGCAAAACATTTGCGTTAGTGTGACTCTGGTGAGTCCTCTGATTGTATGAAGCCTTTGAACCGTATGAAGCCTTTGGTCTGAGATTTGTCTTCTTCAAGTGATGTGTCATGAAGACATTCATAGGAAGATTTTCCAGACACTTTTTTGGAACCCAGATCTTCTTCATAGGCGGTCCATTCCTGCAGTTAGTACCAATGTACCTGGCAAACACTTCACCATTCTGATTCTTAAACAGTTTATAGTTTGCATCAAAGGAATCATCAATGATAATGGGGTTAGCACAAGTGAAGCCAGATAAATTGGATGGATCTGCTGAAAGTTCCTTTGCAGCAACCCATGTGGTTTTGGGGTACTGCTCAGGTTTCCAGTAAGAGCCATCTGCATTTATTTTCCTTACGAACCCAACACCCTCTTTCCTGGGGTTTCGGTTCAGAATCTGCTTCTTGAGGACATCACATAATGTCTGATGTCCTTTAAGACTTTTGTACATCCCTGTTTCAAGCAATGTCTTCAACCTAGCATTCTCATCAGCAATAGCAGTGGTATCCTCAGCAGAGGGGTTAGTTACCACATCAACAGTTGAAGATATTGCAACAACAGTAGTAGCGGAACATTCAGCAACAGAAGTAGCATTATCACGCTCAATGCATTTAAGACATGGTGGTTCAAATCCTTCCTGAGCGGAACTGATCTGTTCGGCGAGAAGTGACTCGTTTTCCTTTTGAAGATCTTCATGAGCCGCTCTCAATTTCTCAAGTTCTTGCTTCCTTTGAAGATAATCATAGGAAAGCTTTTCATGAGTTGTTGAGAGAGTATCAAGACGATCCTCAAGTTCCTGATACTTAACGTGAAGATTTTTTATGTCTTCAATTAAGGATTCAGAACGAGTCATTTCAGCACCCAACAGATCATCGCTTCTGTCTAACAGTTTTTGAATATGTTCCATAGCTCTCTGTTGTTCAGTTGCAATTTTAGCAAGTGTTTTGTAGCTGGGTTTTGAATCACAGTCAGAGTCATCGTCACTAGATGTTTGATGGCGAGTAGTGCGTGTGTTTACCTTGGCACCGCGTGCCATGAAGCAGTAGGTAGGAGTGGAGTCGTTCTTGTCATTTGCGTCGGTGTCGGTGATGCAGTCATTGTCTTTAGTGTTGAAGATGGACTTGGCGACGTATGCTGTAGCCAGACTCGCAATGCCAGAATCAGACTCCTCCTCAGACTCCACCTCTGCCTCCTTAGAAGCGGACTCCTCCTCTGAATCCATTTCCTTGCCAACAAATGCACGTGCCTTGCCAGATGAGCTCTTCTTGTGTGATGAAGACTTTGAGGAAGACTTGGAAGAAGACTTTGAGTATTTCTTCTTCTTCTTGTCGTCAGAATCATATTCCTTGCTCTTCTTCTTCCTTCTGTTCTCATTGTCCCACTGTGGACACTCAGAGATGAAGTGTCCAGTTTTCTTGCACTTGTGACATGTTTTCTTCTTGTAGTCATGAGCAGAAGCTTCATCATTCCTTGAGCTTGATCGTGAAGATTTTCTGAAGCCTTTCTTCTTGGTGAATTTTTGGAACTTCTTCACTAGCATTGCAAGTTCCCTTCCAATGTCTTCAGGATCATCAGAACTGCTGTCAGATTCTTCTTCAGATGAGGAGACAACTTTTGCCTTCAAGGCACGAGTTCGCCCATAGTTTGGACCGTAGATATCTCTTTTCTCAGAAAGTTGAAACTCATGTGTGTTGAGTCTCTCAAGTATGTCAGACGGATCGAGTGTCTTGAAATCAGGACGTTCTTGCATCATCAGGGCTAGGATGTCAAATGAACTATCAAGTGATCTCAGCAGCGTCTTGACGATTTCATGTTTGGTGATCTCAGTGGCGCCGAGGGCTTGAAGCTCATTTGTGATGTCAGTGAGCCGGTCAAATGTGTGCTGGACATTCTCATTGTCATTTCGCTTGAAGCGGTGGAAGAGGTTGCGAAGAACACTGATTCTCTGATCTCTCTGGGTTGATATGCCTTCATTGACCTTGGAGAGCCAGTCCCAGACTAGCTTGGATGTCTTCAAGGCACTCACACGGCCATACTGTCCTTTTGTCAGATGACCACAGATGATATTTTTGGCAGTAGAGTCCAGTTGAGTGAACTTCTTGACATCAGCAGCAGTGACACCTTCTCCAGCCTTGGGAACGCCATTCTCGACGACATACCATAGGTCGACGTCAATGGCTTCAAGATGCATGCGCATCTTATTCTTCCAGTAGGGATATTCAGTTCCATCGAAGATGGGGCACGCAACGGAGACTTTGATTATCCCTGCAGTCGACATAGCTAAAACTCCAGGTGGTTAAACCGAATCACACAGAACAAGGGAGCACCTAGCTCTGATACCAATTGAAAGTGCGTTATATCGACTAGAGGGGGGGGGGTGAATAGGCGATTTTTATGAAAGTCTTCAAAACGTGGGAGTTATGAAGACAAACAGTGAAGACTTTGCCTATTACTATGCAGCGGAAGTTAGATTACACTAGGCAAGCCATGGTCAAGTATTCAACAGAGTGAAAGCACAAAGACAAACAGCTGCAGTGTAATAAGGATCAGGTAGGAAGAAGTTATGAAGCCAAACAGATCATACATTCATGTTGTGAAGACAAAAGATAGAGCAAGCATGCAATAGCTTCACAATGAGTAACAGTAAGACAAAGGAAGTGAAGATGAACCAGTGACTCATTGAAGACAATGATGTGTTGGACCAGTTCCAGTTGCTGTGACAACTGTACGTCTGGTTGGAGCGGCTAGGTATTTAAACCTTAGGACACACAGTCCCGGACACCCAGTCCTGAACACGCAGCTCAGGACACCAAGTCCTCACCGTATTCTCCTTGAGCTAAGGTCACATAGTCCTCGCCCAATTACTCTGGTAAGTCTTCAAGGTAGACTCCCAAACCTTCACAGACTTCGCTCACTGGTAATCCACAATGTCTCTTGGATGCTCTGAACGCGACGCCTAACCGTCTGGAGGATTCACAGTCCCCAAGTGTAATAAGTCTTCAGATCACAGAGACAAGAAGACTTAAGTGATGCCCAATGTTCTCTGGCTCTGGGTGGTTAGGGCTTTTCTCCTCGCTAGGGATTTTCTCTCAAAGGCTTCGAGGTGGGTTGCTCTCAAACGACAAAAGCCGTGCACTAAAATCTGAGCAGCCAACCATTTATGGTTGTAGGGGGTGGGCTATTTATAGCCACTTGGCAACCCGACCTGATATGTCCGAAATGACCCTGGGTCACTAAGGAACTGACACGTGTCGCAACGGTCAGATTTCAAACTCTCATGGCAACTTTACTTGGGCTACAAGCAAAGCTGACTTGTTCGGCTCTGGACAAGATTCGCTCTCATTGTCTTCACTCGAAGACATAGGTTTTAGGTTTAGGCATCACTTCAGTAATTCTGACTGGTTCTCCTGGACCCCACTTAACAGTACGGTGGTACCTATGACTCAACACAAAAGAAAAAGAACTACGAAAGATCTAAGTCTTCGAGCTCCATAGGCTTCATAACGTGTCTTCTTTTGTCATAGTCTTCAAAGTGAATATCTTCATATACCACCTTTGACTTCAATGTCTTCATACATTTTGGGGGTCATCTCTGGTAGTAAAATCGAATCAATGAGGGACTTCTACCTGTGTTATCTTGCAATTCTCACAAACACATTAGTCCCTCAACTAGGTTTTGTCGTCAATACTCCAAAACCAACTAGGAGTGGCACTAGATGCACTTACAGTTTTACCCACCCTCCCACCTCTTTTCTTCCCGAAATTCGAGCCACTATTTGAGCATCAAATTCATCCGTGCGGAGCCTCTTCTCTCGTTCCTCAATTGTCTCTATCGGTGAATTCTCGTTTAGTTAATCATTGTTCGTGTGGTTTTCTCTTCAGTGAATCCAATTCAAGTTTTTTCATTGTTGATCATATTCTTTTCCTCGACTCAAGTGCTTCCTTTGCTCATTCGCTTCACGCCAGTTTATCCTTCCAGATTGATGAAGACATCTCAGAAGATTCATGTTTGCATTCAATTATTTGTTGGGTGTCACCTCATTCAAGTCTTTCAAATGTTCCGATGCGTCATCTCCCTCAACCAATTCTTTCCAACAATGCTTCTTTTAGTGGGCGCTAACCCACAGGTCTTTAACCAGGAACTTACCCGACTCTTCTAATTTTCCCGGAGTTATTCTCAAATTATTTCTGAAGTATGACGTAAGAATGAATTCATCAACCAGATGCTTTTCCAAGATCAATTTCAAATTATTTTCATTGTTGCCTCAACCGCTTCGCTTTTCATTCTCCCGGAGTGCCTCAACAATTTTGGTGGTGTTCCTCGTCGTTGTTCTCAACATGTGAAGACCGAAGAAGAGTTTTCCTCTAAATCTTGACCGTTCTCCCGAAGATTCATGGTTCTAGCTTCATGCCATCCACTCTAATTGTTTCCAATCATGCGATTCTTTCCTTACCCATCCGGAGTATTTAAGGAGTTGTTTTTCGTTTCGATTATCTGGAGGCCTCCATTTCAAAATATTTGATCGTTCCAAGTTTTCAGCTTCATTCGTTCCCATATTTGTACCGGTGCTTCATTCAAGCATTTCTTAATCAGTTCGCGATCTCTTCGTTCTGTCACATCTTGATTCAACCAAGTATGTGCGTTCGTTTTCTAATTCTTTCCGGCGATTCATTCTCTTCTCTTCGTTCGTTTTCATTGCCACGATAGTTCATTTGGGAATTTCATTTACATTCTTATCATATCAATTCATTCATTATTTCCAGTCGTACCGGTGGTTCAGGAAGACCTTCCCAAGTTTTGCGCTATATCTCCCCTTAATCTTTTCCAATGTGAATAAGTTATATGCAATCCATTGCTTATTATCAATTTATTTTATGAAGGATAAGCATAACGTAATTCTTATTCTCATTTCATCGCGGTCAAGTAATTCCTTCCTTCAGAGATTGTTCATGATGAATAATCTCTCGGTTCTAAGTTATTCATCTTTTCTTTTCTGGAGTTCCAAGTTTTTTCTAGCTTCTCTCATCGCGAAGCTCCATCTAAATCATCGCAAGGCTTTAATCTTATTCTTTCATCCCTCAATTCTATCTCATCATCCTTTTGTTACCGAAGTCCTTCATGGAGGCTCTACATGATGGTTCATCAAGGATTTAATTCATTCTCGAAGTTTTCTTCAAGATACTTGTTGGAGGAGGTCAAGTATTTTTCATCTTGTATTCCAAAGTGCAGTTCTTTCTATTTTATCTTTTGAGGTGATGTTATGTTATTCTTGATAATTTCCCTTCGTGTTTCATGATTCACATGTTGTCAAGAATGAGGTATTTTAAATCCATCAATCTCTTCGTTGGAGTTATCTGGGTAAAGATTTCACCTAAAGCCATCCCTAAGGAATGTTGCTATTGTGGTGCTTATCAATGATCCAATTTTCTCCTTCTCATCTCGGTGAATAAGTTGTCACCTCTTCATTGCTCTCAAGCAATCAATTATTTTTCATTAGTGGTAGAATTTCACCTCAAGTTTTGAGATTTTTACCATAAGCCCACAACAAGCTTATTCTTTTGTTGTCGATTTTTCAACAACTCCGTTCAAGCCTTTCTCCAAAGGATGCTCTTTCTAATTCATTTGAGGTAGAATATGTTGTTTTCTTCTTGGTTCTTTCTTCCATCCATCTAGATTCTATTATTTCTTCCAGAGGCATAGTGTTGTTGCTCTCGTCAAGTATCATTTCATCTTGTCAAGTTCATGCTCTATTCCTTGTTACACTTTTCTACCGGAGTGCTCTCAATTTTGTTCAACTCTGTTGTGTTCTTTCTTTCCAGTTTTCAATCTCTCAAGGTTCATTGGTTTCACTCCTTTGTCAAAGAAGCAACTTAGTTTTACCTCTTCTTTCTTCCGTTTCTCCCCGGTGCCATCCTTAGATCTCGGGTCGAGATCTCTTGTAAGTGGAGGAGAGTTGTGACGCCCCAAGACTGAAGCTTCAAATGCATTCCATTTATTTTAGTTCTTGACATGTGTTTTTTGGTATGTTTGTTGCTTTATCATAATTGTTTTGCATATTTCATTCCTATTTGTTTGTTGCCATGATCATGATGAATGCCATTGCCATATTTTGTTTATTTCATCATGTTCATCTTTTATTATATTGCATTGTGCCGTCCTTGTTTATTGCCATGGCCTCCTCACTTGATTTGTTATATGCTTCATGATGTGATGTGCCTCTTGTCATTTTATTGCATTTGTCATTGTTGTTGCATTTGCATCCTGATCATCATTGTAGTGTGCACATTTGTTGTGTGTTTGTCATCTTTGTGAACTCCTTCTCCCATCTTATTTGCTGTTCCATCTTGCCCTTCCATCTAAACCATCATCAAGTGCAACACCCCATGACTAGTTTCTTCCTTTCAATTCTCACACATTTATTGCAAGTGGCATTTTCCTGTCCCAGTAAAATGTTCACTTATTTTCTGTAAATCATACACCATTCCTACACCCTCTCTGCCAAATTTCAGATCCTTTGGAGTTGTTTTGGATGGGTTCTAAAATGGCTCGAGTTTGAATTTAACTCAAACTTGCATTATTTTTCTTCCTCTAAAAACGCCCAAAGCACTTTTTATAATATGTGTATAATTCGTGGAGCATGAGGATATTTTATCCTCTCCCACATGATTTCCCTAGAATCTCTTTCTTTTCTTATATCCATTTATATAAGGAACAGGGAAAAGAAAAGAACTCTTACCTGGGCCGGCCTCCCAAGTGCAGCAGCAGCTCTAGCCGCCGGCCAGCCAAGGGCCCATAAGCAGAGCCGCAGCCAACCTCTCTCCCCCTGGTAATTCCTGCTTGCCACGCTGGTTCCCCGCGTCGACCCCACCTGCAGCGACCGTTCCTCCTTCTTTTTCTTCCTCCTCTCACCACCTCCCCCTCACAGTAAACACTACAAAAAAAGACACATCCGTGACATTTTGGGCTGAACGAAATTTTTTCTGTCATACTTATGACACTTCTATGATGATAATTGTGACAAAACCCGGTATCATCATAGATGTGGTGGGGTCCTACTTCTATGACAAAAAATCATGATAGAAAATGGGCTTTCCGTCCTGAGCGGGCCGGAGACGTAGCTGAATGACATTCTTTGGTTCGTCCATGACGGAAAAAACCATGGTAGAAGCGAGGGCGAGGAAAATATCGGGGGAGTTCCTGGTTACGGTGGGTGGTCGGGGGCCGAGCGATGCGCAATTCTCTCGTACATATGCACGTGTGTGCGAGGCATTGCACTCTAACTGAACCCGAGCAAGGCGTTGGGCTCTAACTGAACCCGAGCGATTGCATAGCAGGCTACGCGTTACTGAACCCGAGCGATCGATCGATGGCTATTAACTGAACCCGATCGAGCGATTCCTTCACTACTGTTGCTAATTGAAGCCGATCGATGCTGCCTCTGGATGAACAGTGAGCGTTGTTGGGGGGGGGGGTTTGGATGAACAGTTCCCGGTGGGAGTTGGATGAACAGGAACCCGTGGTAGTAGAGGCCGTTGCCGCTGGATGAACAGTACCCCGATCGATCGAGCCGGTGGATGAACAGGACCCCGCGGATGGCTGGATGAACAGGACCCCATGAAGGGCTGGATGAACAGGACACCGTGGAGGGCTGATTGAACAGTGGCCGGTGTAGGGCTGGATGAACAGTAGCCCTTGGAGGGGCGGTTGAACAGGACCCCGTGGAGAGGGCTGGTTGAACAGTAGCCGGTGGAGGCTGGATGAATAGGAGCCTATGGATGAACAATCGCAGGTGGAGGCTGGAGGAGGTCGACGGTGGATGAATAGTAGCCCGTGGAGGCTGGAGGAGGTCAACGGTGGAGATGAACAGTATCTCGTGGAGTCCCGTTTTGCGGTATGCCACACCCCTCCCAATGAACAGGACCCACGTTTCGACCGTAGCGCTCCAACACAAGTCCGTTTCCTCTATTTTGTGGTACGCCACACCCCTCCCGATCAATAGGACCCCGTTTTGACCGTAGGAGGTCTGTTTCCTCCGTTTTGTGGTACACCAGACCCCTCCCGATGAACAGGATCCCATTTCCACCATGGCTGGTCGAACACAAGTCCGTTTCCTCCGTTCTGCGATACGCCAGACCTCATTTCCATCGGCTGTTCCATCCAAGCCGGTTGGCTCCTGATGAACAGCACACGTTCCGTTGCCTCCCGATGAACACGACGCATTCCGTTGCCTCCCCATGAACACGACGACGACGTAGTTTCTTCATTCCGTATTTCTGGTCATATGTATGCGCGAGTAGGCGTTCGAGACCCCACCCGTATGTACGTATGTGGCTGTATTTACTTTCTTGCACCCTAGCTGTTGCACGTATGTGTACATGCTACGTGCGCGCCTCTACTACCACACGTGCGCCTCCACTACCACACGTGCGTGCCTCTACATCGACTAGTATGTACGTACATTTTCGCGACCAGAATGACAATGCTACATACGCTTCGACTGGGTGGGTCCCCACTGTCAGCCACTTCCTTGCGTGCAAAGATGTAGCTGGTGGGTCCCAGCAGTCAGGGGGGCGAATCATTTTTTTGCTCGTAATATGGACGCACTTCCTTGCGTGTGAAGATGTAGCTGGTGGGTCCCAACGGTCAGTGGGGAAATGTTTGTTCGCAAAATACGGTGGCCCGGCCAGTGGGTCCCTGCTGTCAGGTGGAGGAATCATTATTTTTCGATAAATAAGGAGGCACTTCTTTGCTACGGCCGTGCACCCAGTTGTCAGCCTCTCCATGTACAGTGCTCTTCCCATGGAAGTCGTTCCTTGACCACATTGACCACGCCACGGTGATAGCACCAGGGCGGTGGACGATGGTGAGGCCTAGGAAGGGGACGATGCGGAGCTGGGGAAGGCGTGGCAGTGGATGCCCGCACGGAGAGGAGTACGAGGGTTCACTGGTTCGACTGCGGTGTGAGGCTGCCGTCGCGCAGGGCCTGGCCAGCGGTGGGAGTAGTAGGGGGCCGTGAGGCATCCGCGGCATCACAGCCGGCCACGGGAAGCAGGAGCACGCAGCACGACCGGCGCTGGTTTGGGCGGTTGGAGCAACAAGACCAGAGGTTGAAGAAGCACTACCACAGTTGGATGGACACCGTACGGTCACTGGAGCTAGAATCGTTCATATTGACTAAGTTGACAAAGCCCTCCGTCCCCGTCAACTTAGTAGGCCCACAAGTCAGCCTCCCACTATGGTGGGTCCACTACAAAAATAAGAAACTTTTGTGATGATACGTGTTTGTCACAGTAGGTCACGTTTTCTGTCCTGCATTTACATCCATGACAATTTTATGACAGAATCAAGATAGTCATACTTGTGCTGTCGTAGAAGTGCTGCATGACATCACCAAACTTATCATCACGGAAGTGTCCACTTCCATGACGATAAATCGCGTGTCATAGAAGTGCTTTCGTCAAGGGTGACCAACACGTGGCATCCACCGTAATGGCTCACCGTTAAGCTATCGGGTCCGGTTTTGGAGCCGATGACCCGTTAACAGCCCGGACCAATGGTGATTTTCCACGTGTAAAATTCTCATTGGCTGGAGAAAACACGTGTCTACTCCTCGGTGTGCCAGATGTTGCCCGTCCATTAGATGAGACATGTCTATGATACGTCGACACATGGCAGGGCCCAACAGAGGCCCATATAGGTTAAAAAGGCCGGCCCAGTCAAAGGCCCATAGTACTTACTCAGGTGCTAGTGGGCCAGCCCAATAACGACATGTTTAATAAAGGCCCATTTACGGCCCGAAGCTAGATCTGGCCCATTAATTGTTCGCCGAATATTTGGGCCCAATTACAACCTAGTGAATTTTGGCCTGTTAGCGGCCCGATGTAGACATGGGCCCATTTCAGGCTGGTGTGTCTTTCGGCCTGGGAATGGCCCGTGCTGCCCATGGGCCATATATGGTCCGAGTGACATCCGACCCACTAACGGCCCGTGATAAAGGTGGCAATAGTTCAGCCCAACGTGACTTTGGGCCTGTTAAAGGCATGTCGTATAATTCGGCATGTTGATGCATGTATTAAGCTTTTGGCCTCTTAAAGACCCATGATATAAGTGGGCCAACTAAGGCCCAAGATATGTTTCGGCCTAGTAATGGCCCGTCATATAACTGGGCCAAAAAAGGCCCGGTCTACATTTTAGCCTGCTGAAGGCCCATCGACGACTAGTGAAAATTGAGGCCCAACATGCATTTCGGCCTGATAAAGGCCCATGGTTTCTTCTGCGCTGTAACAGGCTAGTAGAATATTCAGCCTATTAATGGCCCAACGCTACCTGGGCTAATCTAAGTATTGGGTCCATAGAAGGCCCAACTAAAATTTGGGCTGAATATTGGCCGGAGTAATTTGTGGGCCTGGCACAAAGAGTGAAGGCCCCAATGGCCATTCGGGCCCAATAAAGATGCAGTCCGGCCCAATTGTGGCCCACTAAAAACTAGGCTTGTTAGAGGGGAATTTTTCGGGCCCCAGATAGCGAATGATGGCAGTAACTAGTAGGAATTAAGAACAAACCTACTCTGTACAATAAAGAAATTATGGCATAGTAACTTAGAATAAACCTACACTATACAATAAAGGATGTATGGTATATTACATCCATTGGGCATCGAAGTTCGCCACCAGTGATCATAAAGCGCAACGAAGAAGCAGATTACAAAAACTGGGCACCATTGCAGCGTAACAAAATAATACTGAACCGAGACCACTTCCAAGACAGTTCAAGAAAGATTAGCCTTGCGCGGGAACTATTACGCAAGCTGCTGAGCAAGGCTGTGAGACCGGCCTAGCATGTTGGTCATAGCTTCCGGGTGTAGTTGTTTAGAAATGAGGTTCTCATTGGTGTTCTCCACAATCTTTCTTAGAGATAGGACTTCAAGTCAAAGTTTAGTTGCGGAATGCCTTTCTTCTAGAACTTGGGACTGAAGAAGTCGAACTGATTCAACATAATCTGGCATTGTTCATAATGCGGGGAGCTTCACCACACTACTGGATTACCATGTCAACATAACAAGCATAGATGAAGGGCAAAGACAATCATTGTATCTATTGTGGTTAATGTGCATGGCATGTTCATATCATCAGCCGCATCAGTAAGATAAAACAGGAGATGACAAGGTGCATACATGGGCTGCTTCACCACACACTGGATTATAGATCCACAAAAACAATCATACATATAGGGAGTATTGAGTAATGTGCATGGTATGAATAAGGAATTTGGTTTTACAAGTAAAACTTGGAACTTACGGTTCTCCCGAACAAGCATTTTGATAGAAATAGCAAACTAAACAGCAGTAAACGATAGGGAATATGAGCAAATTAAACATCAGTTGAGGATAAAGGCTTTAGAAGGACTGACTTACATTAATAGTTAACACCGGCTTTATAATGCCCTTATCCATGTCAAGGGAAGGATAACTCAAGAATTTCGGCATAGAATCTTCTTCATAAGCATTGCCTGTACTCTACATTTTGTAGAGAGTAATTATAGATATGATAATACTGGAAGGGATAGAGGATAATGAAAATAAGATGCAGATTCATGCTACATAATCAACTACCAATCCTTGGAAGTACAAGCATTACAGGACAAAATGTACTGACAAGACCAATGGGCTACACTTCTGCACTGGCATTGTCTGTGTATTCAACTTTTTGATAAGATTAAATATAGATTTGATATCTTTTAGTGAATGGTGGGCGAGGGAGATACGATGTAGAATGCTACATAATGAACCAATCCCTCTTCCCATAATATAAGAGTGTTTCGAAAACTGGTGTACTGTACAAAACATTCTTATATTATGGGGCGGAGGAAGTAGCTGTTAATGTAAGTACAGTGATAGACGACGTTCAGTCCTGACAAGAGGACTGTAGAGCTAAACCTCTCCAAAAGAATTGGGATGATTCTAAATTTATGTAAGAGTCCATACAGATCTTATAATGTCCACAAAATGGACGATAACGAGGCTATCATGTGCAGTGATGCTACATAATCAAACAGCTATGAAAGTAAGTATGGTCATACAGGGCAAGAGGTACTCACAAGAGCAATGCAGTGTGCAGTATAGTTGCGAGATTCTGTGGTCCCTTGAGAATGAATGTTCTTCTACTAATAGTTTTCGTACAAGTGAGAAGTTAAGGCAAATGCAGAAATGTAGTTCAAATTGTGATGTGATATCCTAGACAGTACCTTACACTACAGACAAGACCAATGTGTAACAAGATTATTCCTGTCACAGCCCTAGCTTTGGCCTTTGCTTGTCATTGCATATGCATCCATGCATCATCTTAAATTCAAGGGAATTGAATTGAGGGAATTCTCAAGCTTCAGAAATCTTTTAAAAATGATCAACATTAAAATATTTCAAATGAGCCCAACAAAATGTTCCTGCTAACCCCTGAAAATATTGGCAAGAGCTATAACTCAAACCAATATTTTTGGAATCACAGAAATAATTATTCTTGGGCCTTTGAATTAAATCACTAGCTATTTGATTTGGGTTTATATTTACTATAAAATAGATATAAGCCCAATAATTTTGAAAATTTGCATGTGTCTCTGAACTAGTTTCCTAAGTCCACATAATAATTTTCAGAAGCATAAAAATTGGTTTGTTTGAAAACCAAACTCAAAACAAACTTC